>NC_091984.1:196797678-196830517 GCF_044704955.1 Pristiophorus japonicus | reverse complement strand
GGGGGAGAGAGGAGAAGGGGAAAGGGGGGGAGAGAGGAGAAGGGGAAAGGGGGGGAGAGGAGAAGGGGAAAGGGGGGGAGAGGAGAAGGGGAAAGGGGGGGAGAGGAGAAGGGGAAAGGGGGGGAAAGGAGAAGGTGGGGCGAAAGGAGAAGGGGGGGCGAAAGGAGAAGGGGGGGCGAAAGGAGAAGGGGGGGGCGAAAGGAGAAGGGGGGGCGAAAGGAGAAGGGGGGGCGAAAGGAGAAGGGGGGGCGAAAGGAGAAGGGGGGGCGAAAGGAGAAGGGGGGGCGAAAGGAGAAGGGGGGGCGAAAGGAGAAGGGGGGGCGAAAGGAGAAGGGGGGGCGAAAGGAGAAGGGGGGGCGAAAGGAGAAGGGGGGCGAAAGGAGAAGGGGGGGCGAAAGGAGAAGGGGGGCGAAAGGAGAAGGGGGGGCGAAAGGAGAAGGGGGGGCGAAAGGAGAAGGGGGGGGCGAAAGGAGAAGGGGGGGGCGAAAGGAGAAGGGGGGGCGAAAGGAGAAGGGGGGCGAAAGGAAAAGGGGGGGCGAAAGGAGAAGGGGGAGGCGAAAGGAGAAGGGGGGGGCGAAAGGAGAAGGGGGGGGCGAAAGGAGAAGGGGGGGCGAAAGGAGAAGGGGGGCGAAAGGAGAAGGGGGGGCGAAAGGAGAAGGGGGGGCGAAAGGAGAAGGGGGGGCGAAAGGAGAAGGGGGGGCGAAAAGGAGAAGGGGGGCGAAAGGAGAAGGGGGGGCGAAAGGAGAAGGGGGGGCGAAAGGAGAAGGGGGGGCGAAAGGAGAAGGGGGGGCGAAAGGAGAAGGGGGGGGCGAAAGAAGAAGGGGGGGCGAAAGGAGAAGGGGGGGCGAAAGGAGAAGGGGGGGCGAAAGGGAGAAGGGGGGGCGAAAGGAGAAGGGGGGGCGAAAGGAGAAGGGGGGCGAAAGGAGAAGGGGAGCGAAAGGAGAAGGGGGAGCGAAAGGAGAAGGGGGGGGGAAGGAGAAGGGGGTGGGGGGGGAGGCTGAACGGGCAGGGCACGTCCCCAGCACCAGATTTCCAGGTAGGTGGCGTTGGGTTGGGTTGGGTCGGGTCGGGTCCGGGGTCGGGGGGACCACGGGTCGGGGTCGGGAGCGCGGGACGGGTGGAGGGAGGTCGTTTCGGTTCGGGTCGGAGGGAGGGAGAGGGAGGTCAGGTTGGGTGGGGGGGGAAAAGAGTGCGGGTTGGGTTGGGTCGGGTCCGGGTTGGGGGGGGGGGGGGGGGGGGGGGGAAGAGCGCGGGTCCGGTCCGGGGCGGGAGGAAGCGCGGGTTGGTTTGGGGTGCGGTCGGGAGCACGGGTCGGGTCGGGGGGGGGGTGGGAGGTCGGTGTCGGTGTCGGGTCCGGGGAGAGGGAAGCGGGAGTCGAGCTGGGTCGGGAGGAAGCAGGAGCTGGGCGTGGGAGGAGCCTTATGCACGCTGCCCCAGTGAGGCCATTCGGCCAGGACTAGGGGCTGCATGCTTCGGGCCCCTCCCACACAGTTTTGGGCGCCTGGAGCTACTGCACATGCGCGCCCACTGTAGCACACATGTGCAGAGGTCCCGGCACGATTTTCAGCGCAGGGACTTAGCTCCGCCCCCAACTGCTCATGCTGCGACGCGCCTGACTCAAGAGGACCAGCAGGGAGCCGGAGAATATATAAGTTTTTTTTAGGCGCACTTTGTGGCGCGAAAAACAGGCGAACAGGTCGGGGCTGCGCCGTTCTAGGCGTGGCCCGAAACTTGGGCCCAATATGCTGGGGCACGGCTACGTGGAAAAAATAAAATAATTTATTTGAAGTGATACGGGAAGGCATAAATAATTTATATTTTTCATGAGTTAAAACAATAAATAAACCAGTTGAAAGAACATGAATTAGGTGGTTTTATATCAAATTAAGGGTCAACAAAAACAGCCAGTTTCAGAAAAAGTATGACTTAGACAAAGATCATTTGCTTCTACCCTTTAATTTCTATTAAAAAAAATAAGAATTTACTTGTAAAGATCTGAGTAGTTAAGTACAAGTTTTATTAATTTTATCTAAAATAGAAAGTAGCAATTGTAGTTTACAAACAAAACTAAGCACGGAATTTACTGATTCTATCCAAAATATTAGAAATTTTAGCCTATGATATGAAAAGAAGTAATTATCCACAAAATAAACAAGAATGGACTTATTTAACTGCATTCTTTCTGACTGATTTGCTTGGTTTGTAATAGCCAGAAATACTGCCGTAGTCATGTACCATGCACCTGGTTTTTAATTACATCTAATTTTTTTTTATATGTTTCACTATCCCAAAATAAATGTGTTCTGTATATTAGACCAAAATGAAATGTGAGCCTAGAATCGGCAGTAATGAACACTTTAAAAAACAACAGAGAGGCTGAAGCTATATACAGCGTTAACCAAGTGCACCCAGCATGATCAAGCATTTATCTCCAGCATTTCCTGAAACACTACAGTGTGCAAATTTGGGATTATGAAAACCACAAATGAATCTGCACGTTCCCTTTCAAAATTCTGCCTATGCAATATTCAAGAAGGAAAATCAAAGTTAAGCAGAAATGTTATGCATACGCTGTGAAGCATATCATGACTGTGCCAGCACCCTGAACAATCATTCAAAAACAAGCTGAATGTCCCTAACTGTGCAACATCTGTGTAATGACAGGACCGATTTATTAGATCTAATAGAAGATACGAGAAGGGTGGCTGAAGCAGAGGTTAAAGGAGATACCAAAACAGCTGCAAAACAGATGCAAACACAGTAAATCCACTTTGTTCTGCACCCTTTTCATGACCTTTAATACAATGAAAATTCAAATGTTAGGCTTCAAGAGATGCTTGCCATTATGAAATTGGCACTGCTAGACTGAAGGAACAAAGCATTAGTCATATAGCTTTAAGAAAAATCCACAATCAGCCACAGGGGTCACAAGTATAAGCACAAAAGAAAAAGCACTATAATGATCCTGAAATAGGGCACATATTTTGAAATCAGAACTACAGAAAAAAGTCATTGATATGGCACTTATGCCTCAGTTTAATTTTAAATAGTTAATCTTATTACACTGTATATCAAAATGATATGGTAAATGCTGATTATTAAATTGGTTCTTAATTTATAGTAAGTCAGAACATGTCACATTAAAATGTGTAACAGTTTATGAAATACTGCCTCTTCACTTTCATGTAATAGTTGTTAAAAAGTACTTTTTAAAAATATTGACTTCCTAACTTTATATACAACAGCATTAACTTTTAAAATAGATTCTAAACCCAACCATTCCCCGTAACTATCCCTCCTGCTATAATTGAGAAAATATTTTGAAATAATTGCTTTAAAAAGTCTAAATACCACAATATTATTGAAAAATTCTTCATCAGGATAAGAGAAATGCATTTCGACATGGGAATAATGTCATTTGAAACCTAGCTTTCTCATAATTCTAGTTACTTTTTAACTCACCTAACATTTTTTAAACAAAGTATTTGATTTGTGCCTATGAAAATCTTGCTTATGTCTACACTAGTAGCATCTTCCTCTTTCACATCATAACAAACAGCCTAACTTCTTAAACAGAAGGTCATGCAGGTATTTTCAAGAGATTCAACATCACGTTAATTCTGCAAAAAAGCTCCACAAAAATCTTAATATACATTAAGAACTTGATTATATAGTCCCCACTACTTAAATCACCCACATTTAAATTGGACAAATAGCACATCCATTTGCCATTACCATTATTGCCAATGACAAGCTTTCCACATACAGCATGTTAAGCACGCCGGCTATTGCGGACAGAAGCAAATGTTCAGACTTGGTTAAGTGCACCGGCTATTTCAGGCAATGAGTTAAAGGGGAATTCATCTGAAGAGAAGCTGGATGAAGTTGACTGATCTATGTGGAGAGTAACAGTTTGGAAGCGCAAGTGAGGAGGTCATGGTTCTTTGCCATGTCCACTCAGTATGAGGATTGCGCAGAAAATTACGCAATAACTGTGTTGTACATTGCACCAGAGAAAAGTATGGGAAGTCAGAATTATACAGCAACACCTCCCATGTACTTGATTTGTACAGGACAGTCAGCGACAGGGGTATTAATGAACTTTAAACATAACTCTTTGAATCTTATTAAGGAAAAAATGTTCCTGTCTGGGTTAAAAACAAACATAGATGCATATATGTGCAAGCACAGGAGATGTAACACCTGCCCTTTTACCTCCTCCCCTTCCCATAACCCTGTGCCTCAAACACATCTTCCAGGTGAAACAGCAATTTACTTGTACTTTTTAATTAGTATACAGTATTCGCTGCACACAATGTGGTCTCCGCTACATAGGGTGATCACTTTGCGGAACACATCCATTCAGTCCACAAGTGTGGCACTGAGATTCTGGTCACCTGTCATTTTATTTCTCTGCCCCATTCCCACTCTGACCACTGTCTTCGACCTCCTATACTATTCTAATGAAGCTCAACAGAAACTCGAGGAACATCACCTCATCTTTCAATTAGGCACTTTACAGCCTTCCGGAATCACTGAGTTTAATAATTTCAGATCATAGAATGGTTCCAGACCTCCCTGCTCCTATACTCAAATCCCCTAGCTATGAAGGCCAACGTACCATTTGCCTTCTTCACCACCTGCTGAACCTGCATGCCAACTTTCAATGACTGATGAACCATGACACCCAGGTCTCGCTGCACCTCTCCTTTTCCTAATCTGCCGCCATTCAGATAGTATTCGGCCTTCGTGTTTTTGCCACCAAAGTGAATAACCTCACATTTATCCACATCATACTGCATCTGCCACGCACTTGCCCACTCACCTAACCTGTCGAAGTCACCCTGCAGCCTTTTAGTGTCCTCCTCACAGCTCACACTGCCACCCAGCTTTGTGTATTCTGCAAACTTGGAGATATTACACTCAATTCCTTCATCCAAATCATTAATGTATATTGTAAATAGCTTGGGTCTCAGCACTGAGCCCAGCGGTACCCCACTAGTCACTGCCTGCCATTCTGAAAAGGACCCATTTATCCCGACTCTCCGCTTCCTATCTGCCAACCAGTTCTCTATTCACGTCAGTACATTACCCCCAATATCATGTGCTTTAATTTTGCACACCAATCTCTTGCGTGGGACCTTGTCAAAAGCCTTTTGTATGTCCAAATACACCACATCCACTGGTTCTCTCTTGTCCACTCTACCAGTTACATCCTCAAAAAATTCTAGAAGATTTGTCAAACAGGATTTCCCTTTCATAAATCCACGCTGACTTGGACTGATCCAGTCACTGCTTTCCAAATGTGCTGCTATTTCATCTTTAATAATTGATTCCAACATTCTCCACACTACTGATGTCAGGCTAACCAGTCTATAATTATCCGTTTTCTCTCTTCCCTCCTTTCTTAAAAAGTGGTGTTACATTAGCTACCCTCCAGTCCACAGGAACAGATCCAGAGTCGATAGACTGTTGGAAAATGATCACCAATGAATTCACTATTTCTAGGGCTACTTCCTTAAGTACTCTGGGATGCAGACTATCAGGCCCCGGGGATTTATCGGCCTTCAATCCCATCAATTTCCCGAACACAATTACCCACCTAATAAGGATTTCCTTCAGTTCTTCCTTCTCACTAGACCCTCGGTCCCCTAGTATTTCCGGAAGGTTATTTGTGTCGTCCTTCGTGAAGACAGAACCAAATTATTTGTTTAACTGGTCCGCCATTTCTTTGTTCCCCATTATAAATTCACCTGAATCTGACTGCAAGGGACCCATGTTTGTTTTCACTAATCTTTTTCTCTTCACATATCTATAGAAGTTTTTGCAGTCAGTTTTTATGTTCCCAGCAAGCTTCCGCTCATACTCTATTTTCCCCCTCCTAATTAAACCCTTTGTCGTCCTCTGCTGGATTACAAAATTCTCCCAGTCCTCAGGTTTGCTGCTTTTTCTGGCCAATTTATATGCCTTTTCCTTGGATTTAACACTATCCTTAATTTCCCTTGTTAGCCATGGTTGAGCCACCTTCCGAGTTTTATTTTTACTCCAGACAGGGATGTACAATTGTTGAAGTTCATCCATGTGATAGAAACATAGAAACATAGAAAATAGGTGCAGGAGCAGGCCATTCAGCCCTTCTAGCCTGCACCGCCATTCAATGAGTTCATGGCTGAACATGAAACTTCAGTACCCACTTCCTGCTTTCTCGCCATACCCCTTGATTCCCCGAGTAGTAAGGACTTCATCCAACTCCCTTTTGAATATATTTAGTGAATTGGCCCCAACCACTTTCTGTGGCAGAGAATTCCACAGGTTCACCACTCTCTGGGTGAAGAAGTCTCTCCTCATCTCGGTCCTAAATGGCTTACCCCTTATCCTTAGACTGTGACCCCTGGTTCTGGACCTCCCCAACATTGGGAACATTCTTCCTGCATCTAACCTGTCTAAACCTGTCAGAATTTTAAACGTTTCTATGAGGTCCCCTCTCATTCTTCTGAACTCCAGTGAATACAAGCCCAGTTGATCCAGTCTTTCTTGATAGGTCAGTCCCACCATCCCGGGAATCAGTCTGGTGAATCTTTGCTGCACTCCCTCAATAGCAAGAATGTCCTTCCTCAAGTTAGGAGACCAAAATTGTACACAATACTCCAGGTGTGGCCTCACCAAGGCCCTGTACAACTGTAGCAACACCTCCCTGCCCCTGTATTCAAATCCCCTCGCTATGCAGGCCAACATGCCATTTGCTTTCTTAACCGCCTGCTGTACCTGCATGCCAACCTTCAATGACTGATGTACCATGACACCCAGGTCTCGTTGCACCTTCCCTTTTCCTAATGTCACCATTCAGATAATAGTCTGTCTCTCTGTTTTTACCACCAAAGTGGATAACCTCACATTTATCCACATTATACTTCATCTACCATGCATTTGCCCACTCACCTAACCTATCCAAGTCTCTCTGCAGCCTTATAGCATCCTCCTCGCAGCTCACACTGCCAATCAACTTAGTGTCATCCGCAAATTTGGAGATACTACATTTAATCCTCTCGTCTAAATCATTAATGTACAATGTAAACAGCTGGGGCCCCAGCACAGAACCTTGCGGTACTCCACTAGTCACTGCCTGCCATTCTGAAAAGTACCCATTTACTCCTACTCTTTGCTTCCTGTCTGACAACCAGTTCTCAATCCACGTCAGCACACTACCCCCAATCCCATGTGCTTTAACTTTGCACATTAATCTCTTGTGTGGGACCTTGTCGAAAGCCTTCTGAAAGTCCAAATATACCACATCAACCAGTTCTCCTTTGTCCACTTTACTGGAAACATCCTCAAAAAATTCCAGAAGATTTGTCAAGCATGATTTCCCCTTCACAAATCCATGCTGACTTGGACCTATCATGTCACCATTTTCCAAATGCACTGCTATGACATCCTTAATAATTGATTCCATCATTTTACCCACTACTGAGGTCAGGCTGACCGGTCTATAATTCCCTGTTTTCTCTCTCCCTCCTTTTTTAAAAAGTGGGGTTACATTGGCTACCCTCCACTCGATAGGAACTGATCCAGAGTCAATGGAATGTTGGAAAATGACTGTCAATGCATCCGCTATTTCCAAGGCCACCACCTTAAGTACTCTGGGATGCAGTCCATCAGGCCCTGGGGATTTATCGGCCTTCAATCCCATCAATTTCCCCAACACAATTTCCCGACTAATAAAGATTTCCCTCAGTTCCTCCTCCGTACTAGACCCTCTGACCCCTTTTATATCCGGAAGGTTGTTTGTGTCCTCCTTAGTGAATACTGAACCAAAGTACTTGTTCAATTGGTCTGCCATTTCTTTGTTCCCCGTTATGACTTCCCCTGATTCTGACTGCAGGGGACCTACGTTTGTCTTTACTAACCTTTTTCTCTTTACATACCTATAGAAACTTTTGCAATCCGCCTTAATGTTCCCTGCAAGCTTCTTCTCATACTCCATTTTCCCTTCCCTAATCAAACCCTTTGTCCTCCTCTGCTGAGTTCTAAATTTCTCCCAGTCCCCAGGTTCGCTGCTATTTCTGGCCAATTTGTATGCCACTTCCTTGGCTTTAATACTATCCCTGATTTCCCTAGATAGCCACGGTTGAGCCACCTTTCCTTTTTTATTTTTACGCCAGACAGGAATGTACAATTGTTGTAATTCATCCATGCGGTCTCTAAATGTCTGCCATTGCCCATCCACAGTCAACCCCTTAAGTATCATTCGCCAATCTATCCTAGCCAATTCACGCCTCATACCTTCAAAGTTACCCTTCTTTAAGTTCTGGACCATGGTCTCTGAATTAACTATCATTCTCCATCCTAATGCAAAATTCCACCATATTATGGTCACTCTTCCCCAAGGGGCCTCGCACAATGAGATTGCTAATTAGTCCTCTCTCATTACACAACACCCAGTCTAAGATGGCCTCCCCCCTAGTTGGTTCCTCGACATATTGGTCGAGAAAACCATCCCTTATGCACTCCAGGAAATCCTCCTCCACCGTATTGCTTCCAGTTTGGCTAGCCCAAACTATGTGCATATTAAAGTCACCCATTATAACTGCTGCACCTTTATTGCATGCACCCCTAATTTCCTGTTTGATGCCCTCCCCAACATCACTACTACTGTTTGGAGGTCTGTACACAACTCCCACTAACGTTTTTTGCCCTTTGGTGTTATGCAACTCTACCCATATAGATTCCACATCATCCAAGCTAATGTCTTTCCTAACTATTGCATTAATCTCCTCTTTAACCAGCAATGCTACCCAACCTCCTTTTCCTTTTATTCTATCCTTCCTGAATGTTGAATACCCCTGGATGTTGAGTTCCCAGCCCTGATCATCCTGGAGCCACGTCTCCGTAATCCCAATCACATCATATTTGTTAACATCGATTTGCACAGTTAATTCATCCACCTTATTACAGATACTCCTTGCATTAAGACACAAAGCCTTCAGGCTTGTTTTTTTAACACCCTTTGTCCTTTTAGAATTCTGCCGCACAGTGGCCCTTCCTGTTCCCCGCCCCGGGCCTCTCCTCTGCCCCCCCCCCCCCCCCCATATCTCCCCTCCGTCTCCTGCCTCTGCCTCCCTTTTGTCTCCCTCTGTCTCCCTCTGTCTCCCTGCATTGGTTCCCATCCCCCTGCCATATTAGTTTAACTCTTCCCCAACAGCACTAGCAAACACTCCCCCCCTAGGACATTGGTTCCGGTCCTGCCCAGGTGCAGACCGTCCGGTTTGTACTGGTCCCACCTCGCCCAGAACCGGTTCCAATGCCCCAGGAATTTGAATCCCTCCCTGCTGCACCACTGCTCAAGCCACGTATTCATCTGCGCTATCCTGCGATTCCTACTCTGACTAGCACGTGGCACTGGTAGCAATCCCGAGATTACTACTTTTGAGGTCCTACTTTTTAATTTAGCTCCTAGCTCCTTAAATTCGTTTCGTAGGACCTCATCCCTTTTTTTACCTAAGACGTTGGTACCAATGTGCACCACGACAACTGGCTGTTCTCCCTCCCATTTCAGAATGTCCTGCACCCGCTCCGAGACATCCTTGACCCTTGCACCAGGGAGGCAACATACCATCCTGGAGTCTCGGTTCCGGCCGCAGAAACGCCTATCTATTCCCATCACAATTGAATCCCCTATCACTATCGCGCTCCCACTCTTTTTCTTGCCCTCCTGTGCAGCAGCGCCAGCCACGGTGCCATGAACTTGTCTGCTGCTGCCCTCCCCTGATGAGTCATCCCCCCCAACAGTACTCAAAACGGTGTATCTGTTTTGCAGGGGGATGACCACAGGGGACCCCTGCACTACCTTCCTTGCACTGCTCTTCCTGCTGGTCTTCCATTCCCTATCTGGCTGTGGACCCTTCTCCTGCGGTAAGACCAACTCACTACACGTGATACTCACGTCATTCTCAGCATCGTGGATGCTCCAGAGTGAATCCACCCTCAGCTCCAATTCCGTAACGCGGACCGTCAGGAGCTCGAGGCGGACACACTTCTCACACACGTAGTCGTCAGGGACACCGGAAGTGTCCTCGAGTTCCCACATGGCACAGGAGGAGCATATCACGTGACCGATCTCTCCTGCCATGCCTTAACCCTTAAATGTGATCTTTAAATGTTTGCCATTGCTTATCCACTGTTAACCCTTTCAGTATCATTTGCCAGTCTATTCTAGCCAATTCACGTCTCATACCATCGAAGTTACCTTTCCTTAAGTTCAGGACCCTAGTCTCTGAATTAACTGTGTCACTCTCCATCTTAATAAAGAATTCTACCATATTATGGTCACTCTTCCCCAAGGGGCCTCACACAAGATTGCAAATTAGTACTTTCTCATTACACATCACCCAGTCTGGGATGGCCAGCCCTTTGGTTGGTTCCTCAACATATTGCTCTAGAAAACCATTCCTAATACACTCCAGGAAATCCTCCTCCACTGCATTGCTACCTATATCTCTGTGTACTGAATTCTTTGTGGTTCTATCTGCTACATATGTGGGAGATTTTTATTTTCACACATACTGCGAAAAACATAACAGTTCAAGTAGTAAAGGCAATGTGATTCTAGCATACAATCCAGACAGTTTTCTAGAACAATGTGTTTTAGAGCCTACAAGGGAACAGGCCATGGGTTTAGTGTTGAGTAATGAACCAGAATTAGTTAATCTGATGGTTAGGGCATCTTGCAAATAGTGACATAGATGGGCCCAAGTTTCCCCAGGAGTTGCTCCTTTTTTTTTTGGAGCAAAATTTTTTTTGACTATTGTTTTAGTTGCAATTCTGGCCATTTAATTTGCGCCAGTGTGAGTTAGTTAGATTTTTTTTCCAAGTTCAGTTTTTTTTTCAAAAAGGGGTGTTCCCAGCCACATACCCGTTTTAGACATTTGGCCAGCAAATAGTTGCTCCAAACTAACTTAGGCCAGCGTATGTTGCCACTTCTGTACGCACAGAAAAACCTTACCTAGAGTTAAGGAATCGGCGCAAGTAGTTACATTTAAAGCACCACCAAGCACCAAACAAACAAAGCACAAAGTAGTAATAAGCAATTAATTAACAAATAAAATTGAAAGAACCCTACATCTAAAGCACCAAGACAAAAGTAATAAGCAATCAATAAATAACAAATAAAAAAATAGAAGGAACCCTGCACCTAAAGCACCAAAATCAATTAGTAAATAACAAATAAATAATAGAAATCCTACTTCAGGGAACGCAGCGGGCCGCCGATGAGGAGCCCATTCGGCCAGGGCTAGGGATGGCGTGCATCAGGCCCCTCCCACACAGCCTGCAGTGTGCACTCACAGATTCGGCCTGCCAGGAGCTACTGCACATGCGCGCAGACTCTAGCGCGGATGTGCAGAGGTCCCGGCACTGTTTTCACAATCCATTGGGCTACGCTGCGCCACGACCGAAGAGAGGCTGGCGAGTGGACAGAATACCGAGGTCTTTTTTCAGCACATTTGGAGGCGGACAAAAACGGCGCACTTTGGGTGAGATCGCCAGAAAAACAGGTTAGGGAAACTCTAGCCCCATTTGATTGAATTTGATATTAGATTTGCAAAGGAGAAGTCAAAACCAAGGTTTAAATTTAAGAAAGATACATTTCCAAGGGATGAGAAATAAGCTGTTAATGGGTAATCCTACAAACAGTGGGAAGTATTGAAAGAGGTATTTGGTACAATACCAAATCAGTACATACTCCCAAGAGCGAAAGGATCCATGGTATAGTTAAACGATCATGGTGTAGCTAAACGATCGTGGCCAGCAAATGAGGTAAGGGACAGTATCAAGCTAAAAGAAAAAGCTTATTCAACTGCAAGGAAAAGTGGAAATTTCACCAGACTGGGAGAGCTATAGAAAGCAAGAAAGGGATAAAAAGAAAGTAGCAAGAGGTGCTAAAAAGGAATATGAAAAAAAACTTGCAAGGGCTATCAAAGCTAAAACCAAAGGTTTTTTTTGGAAATGTATTGCGAGAGTGTGTGATAATAAGGGCCTATCAAAGATGGATCCAGGAGAGACAATAATGAACATTGGGGAAATGGTGATCTTGTTAATTAATACTTTACATCCGTTTTCAGTGGAGAAAGATGACAAAATACCAGTGATACAGGAAAACCTAAAAATAAGTCAATGGGAGGAACTTAGTAAATTTAATACAAGTAAAAAAGATATGAGAAAATAATGGGACTTGACAAAGTATTAAAAGAAATCAGTGAGGAAATTACAGATACATTAATCATAATTTTCCAAAGCTCTCTAGATTCAGAATTGTGCTGTTGGATAAGAAAATTGCAAATGACACTCCATTATTTAAGAAGGGAGGGAGGGCGAAACCAGTACAGACCTGTCAACTTAACATCAATTGTTGGGGAAATTAGTGGAATCTTAGGAGACGGCCTTATTAAGGTGCATCACTACTTTTGTGTATTTGCACACAGAGCTTTTGCTCCTCTACCCTATTTAGACTTTTATTATGCAAGCAATATGTGGTCTCTTTATTCTTCCTACTAAAATGCACCACTTTACTCATCTATATTGAAAGTCATTTGCCAATTATATTCCCATTCTG
The DNA here is from genome assembly GCF_044704955.1 of Pristiophorus japonicus. Classification (NCBI taxonomy): domain Eukaryota; kingdom Metazoa; phylum Chordata; class Chondrichthyes; family Pristiophoridae; genus Pristiophorus; species Pristiophorus japonicus. The sequence goes on along the minus strand of NC_091984.1, from coordinate 196,817,907 downwards.
CACGTTTATTAATGTCTAGTTTATTGCATTCTTCCTTTCTGTTAACTACATTCCAATTTGAAATTGAAATGAAAAGTTTGAAATTGTATTTCTGATTCCAGAGTCCAAATCGTTAATGCAAATTGTGAATAGTTGATAGTCGATGTAAATGGTGAACAAGGTCAATTAATTATTTGTAAATTTCAGACTCCACGTCAATGACAGGTTTCCTTTCTTAAAAAAAATTGTGTGGCTCTAAGAACCTTGCATATTCATATATAGGCTTGAGCGGCAGCATAGACTGGTTAGGCTGAATAGCCTGCTTCAGTGCTGTATATTCTATCCAACATAAAATGTTTATAATCAAACTGGTCTGCAAGACAGAATATTGCTTGGTTATCATAAGCAATAAGATGACATTGCAAACTATCTGCTCCAATGTTTTCAGTGGGAACATTCAAGATTGTGTCACCTGTAAAGGAAGTTGTAGATCATTTGTAAAGTGGCATCCCCACAAATCCAAAGATATTTCCTCCTTTTCATTATTTAGAAAAAATGCCTATCTCAGTTTCAAGTTATTGAGAAATCAACAAAATCCCTAGTGGGGGAAAAATTTTGGGGACCCAGCAAATAATGTTTCACCAAACTTCAAGTACACCATTAAATAGCTCTGAAATCTGGCCGAAAGAATGAGTTTCAATATGAGGACAAGAGTGTAACATGACCAACAGCTTTTGAGACGACAGCCAATCTGCCAGTTCAAATAGAAAATCAAGGCAGTCAAAGCAGTGCTTTGTAAAAAAATCAAGTCATATTTAAAAGACAGTGGATAAAGATGAAAGCAGATCCAATCAGGCACACCAAAATAGCAGGTTACTGAATGGCAGGAATACGGCTTCAGTGAGTCTGTGATAATACACTTACTTCCATAATACGGCAGTTGGTGAGTCGGAGAGGCTTGTGCAGCTGCAGCAGAGGCAGAAGGCAAAAAAGTAGAAAGAAATTGAAAGGTGATGTCACAGCCAAGAGGGTAAGTGATTGGTAAGTAGTTTTTCGATTTCTTTCTTTATCAGTAAGTAACCTTTTAACATTATTGTTGCCAAATTAAGTTAATCCAAGGGTTAAGTCATGGCAGGAGAGCTCGGACACATGTTATGCTCCTCCTGTACTATGTGGGAACTCAGGGACGTTTCCGGTGTCCCTGACGACTACGTGTGCGGGAAGTGTATCGGCGTGCAGTTCCTGACAGACCGTATTGTGGCATTGGAGCTGCGGGTGGATTCACTCTGGAGTATGCACGATGCTGAGAATAACGTGAATAGCACGTTTAGCGAGTTGGGTCTCACCGCAGGTAAACTGTACACAGCCAGATAGCAAATGGGTGACCAACAGGAAGGGCAGTGCAAGGAAAGTAGTGCAGGGGTTCCCTGTGGTCATTACCCTGCAAAACAGATACAGCGCTTTGGGTACTGTTGGGGGGGGATGACTCTTCAGGGGAAGACAGCAGCGGCCAAGTTCATGGCACCGTGGCTGGCTCTGCTGCACAGGAGGGCAGGAAAAAGAGTGGGAGAGCGATAGCGATAGGAGATTCAATTGTAAGGGGAATAGATAGGCGTTTCTGCGGCCGCAACCGAGACTCCAAAATGGTATGTTGCCTCCCCGATGCAAGGGTCAAGGATGTCTCTGAGTGGGTGCAGGATATTCTGAAAAAGGAGGGTGAACAGTCAGTTGTTGTGGTGCATATAGGTAAAAAAACAGGATGAGGTCCTACGAGAAGAATTGAGAGAGCTTGGAGTCAAATTAAAAAGTAGGACCTCAAAAGTAGTAATCTCAGGATTGCTACCAGTGCCACGTGCTAGTCAGAGTAGGAATCGCAGGATAGCTCAGATGAATGCGTGGCTTGAGGAGTGGTGCAGAAGGGAGGGATTCAAATTCCTGGGACATTGGAACTGGTTCTGGGGGAGGTGGGACCAGTGCAAACCGGATGGTCTGCACCTGGGCAGGACCGGAACCAATGTCCCAGGAGGAGTGTTTGCTCGTGCTGTTGGGGAGGAGTTAAACTAATTTGGCAGGGGGATGGGAACCTATGCAGGGAGACAGAGGGAAATAAAAGGGAGACAGAGTCAAAAGATAGAAAGGAGAATAGTAAAAGTGGAGGGCAGAGAAACCCAAGGCAAAAAATAAAAAGGGCCACATTACAGCAAAATTCTAAAGGGGCAAAATGTGTTAAAAAGACAAGCCTGAAGGCTCTGTGCCTCAATGCGAGGAGTATTCGGAATAAGGTGGACGAATTAACTGCACAGATAGCAGTTAATGGATATGACATCAGAGAGACATGGCTCCAGGATGACCAAGGCTGAGAACTCAATATCTGGGGGGTATTCAACATTTAGGAAGGATAGACAGAAAAGAAAAGAATGCAGGGTGGCGTTACTGGTTAAAGAGGAAATTAATGCAATTGTAAGGAAGGGCATTGGCTTGGATGATGTGGAATCGGTATGGGTGGAGCTACGGAATACCAAAGGGCAGAAAACGCTGGTGACAGTTGTGTACAGACCACCAAATAGTAGTAGTGAGGTTGGGGACAGCATCAAACAAGAAATTAGGGATGCGTGCAATAAAGGTACAGCAGTTATTACGGGCGACTTTAATTTACATATAGATTGGGCTAACCAAACTGGTAGCAATGCAGTGGAGGAGGATTTCCTGGAGTGTATTAGGGATGGTTTTCTTGACCAATATGTCGAGGAACCAACTAGAGAGCTGGCCATCCTAGACTGGGTGATGTGTAATGAGAAGGGACTAATTAGCAATCTTGTTGTGCGAGGCCCCTTGAGGAAGAGTGACCATAATATGGTAGAGTTCTTTATTAAGATGGAGAGTGACACAGTTAATTCAGAAACTAGGGTCCTGAACTTAAAGGAAAGCAAACTTCGACAGCATGAGGCGTGAATTGGTTAGAATAGACTGGCAAATGATACTTAAAGGGTTGACGGTGGATAGACAATGGCAAACATTTATAGATCACATGGATGAACTTCAACAATTGTACATTCCTGTCTGGAGTAAAAATAAAACAGGGAAGGTGGCTCAACCGTGGCTAACAAGGGAAATTAAGGATAGTGTTAGATCCAAGGAAGAAGCATATAAAGTGGCCAAAAAAAGCAGCAAACCTGAGGACTGGGAGAAATTTAGAAATCAGCAGAGGAGGACAAAGGGTAATTAGGAGGGGGAAAATAAGAGTATGAGAGGAAGCTTGCCGGGAACATAAAAACTGACTGCAAAAGCTTCTATAGATATGTGAAGAGAAAAAGATTAGTGAAGACAAACGTAGGTCCCTTGCAGTCGGACTCAGGTGAATTTATAATGGGGAACAAAGAAATGGCGGACCAGTTAAACAAATACTTTGGTTCTGTCTTCACGAAGACACAAATAACCTTCCGGATGTACTAGGGAACCGAGGGTCTAGAGAGGAGGAGGAACTGAAGGATATCCTTATAAGGCGGGAATTTGTGTTGGGGAAATTGATGGGATTGAAGGCCGATAAATCCCCGGGGCCTGATTGTCTGCATCCCAGAGTACTTAAGGAAGTGGCCCTAAAAATAGTGGATGCATTGGTGATCATTTTCGAACAGTCTATCAACTCGGGATCAGTTCCTATGGACTGGAGGGTAGTTAATGTAACACCACTTTTTAAAAAATGAGGGAGAAAGAAAACGGGTAATTAGCCTGACATCAGTAGTGGGGAAAATGTTGGAATCAATTATTAAGGATGAAATAGCAGCGCATTTGGAAAGCAGTGACAGGATCGGTCCAAGTCAGCATGGATTTATGAAGGGGAAATCATGCTTGACAAATCTTCTGGAATTTTTTGAGGATGTAACTGGTAGAGTGGACAAGGGAGAACCAGTGGATGTGGTGTATTTGGAATTTCAAAAGGCCTTTGACAAGGTCCCACATAAGAGATTGGTGTGCAAAATCAAAGCACATTGTATTGGGGCTAATGTACTGGCGTGGATAGAGAATTGGTTGGCAGACAGGAAGCAGAGAGTCGGGATAAACGGGTCCTTTTCAGAATGGCAGGCAGTGACTAGTGGAGTGCCGCAGGACTCAGTGCTGGGCCCCCAGCTATTTACAATATACATTAATGATTTCGATGAAGGAATTGAATGTAATATCTCCATGTTTGCAGATGACACTAAATTGGGTGGCGGTGTGAGCTGTGAGGAGAATGCTAAGAGGCTGCAGGGTGATTTGGACAGGGTAGGGGAGTGGGCAAATGCATGGCAGATGCAGTATAATGTGGATAAACGTGAGGTTATCCACTTTGGAGGCAATAACACGAAGGCAGAATATTATCTGAATGGCGGCAGATTAGGAAAAGGGGAGGTGCAACGAGACCTGGGTGCCATGGTTCATCAGTCATTGAAAGTTGACATGCAGGTATAGCAGGCAGTGAAGGTGGTAAATGGCACATTGGCCTTCATAGCTAGGGGATTTGAGTATAGGAGCAGGGAGGTCTTACTGTAATTGTACAGGGCCTTGGTGAGGCCTCACCTGGAATATTGTGTTCAGTTTTGGTCTCCTAATCTGAGGAAAGACGTTTTTGCTATTGAGGGAGTGCAGCGAAGATTCATCAGACTGATTCCAGGGATGGCTGGACTGGCGTATGAGAGAAGACTGGATCAACTGGGCCTTTATACACTGGAGTTTAGAAGGATGAGAGGGGATCTCGTAGAAACGTAGAAAATTCTGACGAGACTGCACAGGTTAGATGCGGGAAGAATGTTTCCGATGTTGGGGAAGTCCAGAACCAGGGGATACAATCTTCGGATAAGGGGTAGGCCATTTAGGACTGAGATAAGGAGAAACTTCTTCACCCAGAGAGTTGTTAACCTGTGGAATTCCTGCCGCAGAGCGTTGTTGATGCCAGTTCAATGGATATATTCAAGAGGAAGTTAGATATGGCCCTTACGGCTAAAAGGATCGAGGGGTATGGAGAGAAAGCAGGAAAGGGGTACTGAGGTGAGTGATCAGCCATGATCTTATTGAATGGTGGTGCAGACTCGAAGGGCCGAATGGCCTACTCCCGCAACTATTTTCTATGTTTCTATCAAAATACATCGACAAGTTACCAACTTCAAAATGTTTTAAAAGGTTCGCATAACAGAGTGCCTTATCATGATTAAAGTGCTTGGAGAGTCAACTGTTTTGGGAAGCACAGTGACCTACGTTCTATCTAGCAATAGCCCACGGGCAGCCGTGTGATTGATGACCGGTTGATCATGGATTGGAGGAATATTGCGCAGGACACCATTTCTCAGAGCTGCCCCAGTTCCGTTGTGTGTAAACTGGGTTTTGCCACACTTCTGATGAAGTTACAGTGGTGAACTGGGGGCAGTGCTGAGAAAATTCCCTGTCCTGAAGAACTCACTAACTTTTGTCCCAATGTTGCTAATGGATCCTTTATGTCCACCAAAACAAGCAGATGTGACCTCGATTTAATGGGTTATTCCACAATATTATGCGCCCACAGTACTGCACTAGAGCCTAGATGATGAGCTCAAGTCTTGGAGTGGAATCAAATCCACAACTTTCTCACCCAGAAGCGAGAGTGCTACCAGACTGACACAGCAGGGAGACTGAGACCAAACAAGGGTTGAAGATAATATTTAAAACTGGCTTTGTGCAATTACAGTTTAATATTCTCCCTGGAAGTTTTAAACACCAGAAAACCAATTTAAATCACATCACTTTAGTCAAATAAACAAGGCAACAACACATAACTGGCAACAGAAAACTGTAAAGATAAAGTAGCATTATCTATTAAGAGTAAAATAATGGGGGGGGGGGGGCGGGTTGCGGCGGCAGGACGGGACTGCAACGGGGGGGGGGGGGGGGGGGAGGGCGGGGAAGAGAAATAGAACAACTGGGGCGGGTGACAGACAACTGATCATAACCACTGCCCTCATTTTTTCGGATAGCAGCTGTTGGCAATGATTCTGTTATTCCCATTTCATCATCATAGGCAGTCCCTTGGAATCGAGGAAGACTTGTTTACACTCCTGAAGCGAGTTCTTTGGTGGATGAACAGTCCAATACGAGAGCCACAGACTCTGTCACAGATAGTCGTTGAGGGAAGGGGTGGGTGGGACTGATTTGTCGCACGCTCTTTCCGCTGCCTGCGCTTGATTTCTGCACGTTCTCGGCGTTGAGATGCGAGGTGCTCAGCGCCATCTCGGATGCACTTTCTTCACTTAGAGCTGTCTTTGGCCAGAGACTCCCAGGTGTCACTGGGGATATCGCACTTTATCAGGGAGGCTTTGAGAGTGTCCTTGTAACGTTTCCGCTGCCCACCTTTGGCTCGTTTGCCTTGAAAGAGTTCCGCATAGAGCACTTGCGTTGGGAGTCTCGTGTCTGGCATGCGAACTATGTGGCCTGCCCAGCGGAGCTAAAAGAGTGTGGTAAGTACTTCAATGCTGGGAATGTTAGCCTGGACGAGGACGCTGATGTTGGTGCACCTGTGCTCCAAGGAGATTTGTAGGATCTTGCGGAGACATCGTTGGTGATATTTCTCCAGCGACTTGGTGACTACTGTACATGGCCCATGTCTCTGAGCCATACAGGAGGGCGGGTATTACTACAGCCCTGTAGACCATGAGCTTGGTGGCAGTTTTGAGGGCCTGGACTTCAAACACACTTTTCCTCAGGCGGCCAAAGGCTGCACTGGCGCCCTGGAGGCGGTGTTGGATCTCGTCGTCGATGCCTGCTCTTGTTGATAGGAGGCTCTTTATACCTGCCCTAGACCCATTTTTTTTCTTTACTTGCCTATTTCCATCTCCTGTTGTCTTGCACCATCATTATCCCTTTTGTCATTCAATCTCTCCTACCTTCCATCCAAACACAGGCCTTCCCTTTTGTTCTTTCCTCCCCTTCTCCCTTGCCCTGCCTCTGTTCATGCTTAAAACTTGTTAATCTCTAACTTTTTACAGTTCTGATGAAAGGTCATCGACCTGAAATGTTAATTGTTTCTCTCTCCACAGATGCTGCCTAATCTACTGAGTATTTCCAGCATATTATTTTTGGAAGAATTCAAATGTGTTGCTTTTGTACAGATGCATATAAACTGTCCAATGCGCATAGCAGACTAATTGCGTTAGCATCAACATGACAACTATAGGCAGTAGAGATTGCATTGAGAAGTAACAGAAAGATTATCTACCTAATTAGGCTCTTCCGCATACTTTGAAAATGATCCGTCATGCAATTTAAGCTTTTGTAGCAATTGTCCTTCGAAATAGAATTACTGTTGGCGTTTTCATCAAAATTTAATAGTTATGAGTATATCTATAAAATTTATCAGTATGTGGAAGGTAACAATTTGAAGAGTCAACCAAGGTATGAAATCTTTCATATTTCTATTAACTCAGTCAATAATGCTCCAGGATGAAAAGGGTAGACTTCAGCTCCAAGCTGCAGACAAACAGTTAAGCTGAACTTTCTAAACTGTAATTCTAAATATAGTTTGTTCACCAAATGGTTTCTTTCTCTCGTCTCACTTCACAGAGTCGCAGGATTTTGAATTTAAAAAAAATTCATTCATGGAATGTGGGTGTCGCTGGCAAAGCCAGTATTTATTACCCATCCATAATTGCCCTCGAGAAGGTGGTGGTGAGCCGTTTTCTTGAACCGCTGCAGTCCGTGTGGTGAAGGTGCTCCCACAGTGCTGCTAGTTAGGGAGTTCCAGGATTTGACCAAGCAATGACGAAGGAATGGCGATATATCTCCAAATCAGGATGGTGAGTGACATGCTGGGGAACTTGGAGGCGGTGCTATTCCCATGCACCTGCTGCCCTTGTTCTTCTAAGTGGTGGAGCTGCTGTCAAAGAAGCCTTGGCAAGTTCCTGCAGTGCATCTTGTAGATGATACACACAGCAGCCACGGTGCACCAGTGGTGGATGGGGTGCCAATCAAGCGGGCTGCTTTGTCCTGGATGGGGTCAAGTTTCTTGAGTGTTGTTGGAGCAGCAATCATCCAGGCAAGTGGAGTGTATTCCAACACAGTCCTAACTTCTGACTTGTAGGTTGTGGAAAGGCTTTGAGGGGTCAGGTGGTGAGTCACTTGCTGCAGAATACTCAGCCTCTGAGAATGTCCTGTAGCCACAGTATGTGTGTGGCTGGTCCAGTTAAGTTTCTGGTCAATGGTGACCACCAGGGGAGTTGGTTAGACTCACTCTTGCTGGAGATGGTCATTGCCTGCCACGAATGTTACTTGCCACTTATCAGCCCAAGCCTGCATGTTGTCCAGCTCTCGCTGCATGAGGGCACGGGCAGTTTCATTATCTTAGAAGTGGCGAATGGAACACTGCGCAATTATCAGTAGACATCCCCACTTCTGACTGCGCAATTATCAGTAGACATCCCCACTTCTGATTTTATGATGGAGGAAAGTTCATTAATAAAGCAGCTGAAGGTGGTTGGGCCGAGGACACTGTCCTGAGGAACTTCTGCAGCGATGTCCTGAGGCTGAGATGACTTGCCTCCAACAACCACGACCATTTTCCTCTGTGCTAGATGCGACTCCAGCCAGCGGTGAATTTCAATTTTACTTGGGCTCCTTGATGCCACACTGGGTCAAATGCTGTCTTGATGTTAGGGAAAGTCACTCTCACCTCATCTCTGGAATTCTGCTCTTCTGTCTGTGTTTGGACCAAGGCTGTAATGAGGTTTGAAGCAGTGTGGTCCTGGCAGAACTCAAATTGATCATTGGTGAGCAGGTTATTGGTAAGGAAGTGCCGCTTCATAGCACTGTCAAAGTCGATTTCCATCACTTTGCTGATGATTGAGAGTAGATTGATGGGGCAATAATCGGCTTAGACTTTGATGCTGATCCCAAAGCCTGTATTAAAGTCTCTTTTGCATATTTGATGTGGTGTCAGTAGTTATTCAACTATTTACAATCTATATTAATGACTTGGATGAAGGGACCGAGTGTAATGTAGCCAAGTTTGCTGATGATACAAAAGATGGATGGGAGAGCAAATTGTGAGGAGGACACAAGAAATCTGCAAAGGGATATAGTGAGGGGGCAAAAATTTGGCAGATGGAGTATAATGTGGGAAAATGTAAGGACATCCACTTTGCCAGAAAAAATAGAAAAGCAAATTATAATTTAAATGGAGAAAAAGTGCAAAGTGCTGCAGTACAGAGGGACCTGGGGGTCTTTGTGAAAGAAACACAAAAAGTTAGTATGCAGGTATAGCAAGTAATCAGGAAGGTCAATGGAATGTTAGCCTTTATTGCAAGGGAGATAAAGTATAAAAGCAGAGAAGTCCTGCTACAACTGTACAGGTATTGGTGAGGCCACATCTAGGGTACTGTATATAGTTTTGGTCTCCGTATTTAAGGAAGGATATACTTACATTGGAGGCTGTTTATGGAAGGTTCACTATGTTGATTCCGGAGATGATTTATGATGATAGGTTGAGTAGGTTGGGCCTATACTCTTTGGAGTTCAGAAGAATGAGGTGTGATCTTATCGAAACATATAAAAGATAATGAGGGAGCTCAGCAAGGTGAATGCAGAGAGGAGGATATTTCCACTCGTAGGGGAAACTAAAACTAGGGGGCCCAGTCTCAGAATAAGGGGCCACCCATTTAAAACTGAGATGAGGAAGAATTTCTTCTCTGAGAAGGTTGTAAATCTGTGGAATTCTCTGCCTCAGAGAGCTGTGGAAGCTGGGTCATTGAATATATTTAAGGCAGAGAAAGAGATTTTTGAGCGATAAGGGAATAAAGGGCTATGGGGAATGGGCAAGGAAGTGGAGCTGAGTCCATGATCAGCTCAGCCATGAACTTATTAAATTGCAAAGCAGTCTCGAAGGGCCAAATGGCCTATTCCCACTCCTATTTCTTATGTTCTTATGTTCATCTTATTACACAACAATGCCACTGGTTGCTTTTTGCAACAAAATATGCCCCAAAAGGTGCACTATTCATCATTGTGAAACAGAAAATAAAAAACTATCACCACAACGTCTATATGGAAAGACACCTTTTCAAGGTTTTTTCCAAATCCGATGTGAGCCTGTCATGCAGGTAAAAAAAAACTGTCCCTTTCTGGACTTGTTTCCTCCACATCTCAATAAGTGACCTCTCTACGTTTCTGAGTAACATTGGGAACAGCATGATTTAGCAACTTACTGCCAAAGAGAAAACAACAGATGGCATGGATGCAAATTGGATTCTAAAGAGTATGAAAAGGAAGTCATGTTCTGTCTCACAGGAAGTGCTTTGGGGCATTATAAACACAAAAATATAAAAAGCCATGTGCATTCCATATTCCTTCTATATTGTTCACTACAGGATACAAACAATGGCTGAGGTGCACAAATACCAAACCAGCACCCAAATCTGGATCTTCAAATGTTTTAATAAAGTTGGATGCAGATTAGCCTTTCAGTTTGGACAGATTTAATTTCATAATTCTATGTCTTTAACCGTTCTGCATATTTTACAGTCTCCTTCTCTGCTAAGTACTAAGAAACAAAATGAACTGCTCCCAACTAAACCAAAAGCATAATACTGCGGATGGAAGAATCTGAAATAAAACAGAAAATGCTGGCAATCTCAGTGGGTCAGGCAGCATCTGTGGAGAGAAAAACAGAGTTAACGTTTCGGGTCGACGACCCTTCGTTCCCAACTAAGTACTGTTCATTACTGCACTTGGGCACTGCATTTAATGACACTGTTGTATGGTTATGCAATCAAAAAAATGTAGACTTAAGATATACCATAAATTAGCCAGACTCCACCAAATTTAGTTCTGCATCCTGGCCAATGTTTGTGAATAATTAGAAAACATTTGAGCTCATGAGCAGAATGCTTTTATGTTGCCATAAACAAACACCTCTTTGTATTAACAACTTGCATTTATATAGCACCTTTAATGTAGTAAAACGTCCAAGACGCAGACATAATTTGACACCAAGCCATGAGATATCAGGATAGCCAACCAAAAGCTTGGTCAAAGTAGTAGATTTTAAGGAGCATCTTAAAGGAGAAAGAGATAGCAAGGTGGAGGGGTTTAGGGATGGTATTCAAAAGCTTAGGGCTTAGACAGCTGAAGGCATGGCTGCTAATGAGGGGCAAAGGAAATCGGGGATACACAACAGGCCAGAATTAAAGAAACGTAGAGATAAGGAGGGGCAAGGCCATGGAAGGTTTTGAATACACGGATGAGAATTTTAAATTAGAGGCGTTGCTGGACTAGGAGCCAATATCGGTCAGTGAGCACAGGGATGACAGGTGAATGGGTCTTGGCACGAGTTAGGATTCGGGTAGCAGAGTTTTGGATGAACTCAAGTTTACGGAGAATGGAAGATGGGAACATTAGAATAGTGGAGTCTGAAGGTAACAAAAGCATGGATGAGGGGTTCAGCAGCAGAGTAACTGAGGCAGGCGTTATTTACAGAGGTGAAAGTAAGCAGTTTTGGAGATGGAGAAGATATGGTGTCGAAAGCTCAGTTCAGGGTCAAATAGGACATCTTTTTGCATAGTGAATTTCAAATAGGAACACAAGAATTTGACTTTTATCTCAGACTCCAGCTAAGAACATCATGTTAGATACACAGGATCAGATCAGGAGGCCAATTATCATTCCAAGGTACACATTTTCTCTCCACTTGCACTCAATACCAAATGATAATGCTTAATTTCCTTGAATAAACAATCTACTAGACACGTAGAAACATCTATTAATGCCTACTAATGTGGTTCCAAATTTGACAATCAAATGGCTACATAATATGTCTACACAAAACACAAAGTAAAGTGGTGCTCTAAAACTTTAATCTTTACAGTATACACAAGTCACAATCGATATTTTTCAGATCATAAACAATAATTTATGGGACTTAATTAAAATTTTTGTCTCACGCTAAAATAACTTTAATTAATTTTTTCAGATTGCACCAAGGGGAAGTTTTTCATTTTCAGTGAAAACAGAAAAAAGTTTTCCGGTAATCAACACAGTTGCAAGGAAATACTTCATAAACATGTATCATTTATGAACCGAACTGAACTATAGTTATGAAGCACAACAGCTATAAATTTGATTAACTAGAGAACTGGAACAGGAGTGAAACCCTTAAATTACTGATTTAACATCAAATTTAGTAACTCTCCGCAGTTTTCTAAGAAGAATGTGCAATTATTTATTTGAGGCATTGGTAGAACATTTAATTAAAAATACATTTTATGCAATTTACAATGTTAAAATTGCTACCTGGCCTGTTACATACAATGGCCAGGATTCTGTGGTGGGTAATAATGGCGAACCTTCAGCGTTCACCGGCTTTACCCCTCTGAAACCGAAAAACTGACCGTAACTTCAGGATTTAGCGCATGCGGAAATCCTGAAGTTGCAGGCAGTCATTCATTGCTCCGACACAAGTTTCTCTGTGAATCTGCAACCCCCCTCCGGCCCCTATAGCAGGCAATCTGTGAAACAGACGACAACATGAGCTTTTCCACGCTATCATCGTTGTTACATACCCCATTAAATGTTAAGCTGTGTTGGAATAGGTGTAAGTGGGGTTTTAACAGCGTATTGACTGCTAAACAACCGCTCTGGCCCCGAAAAATGAATTTTTTAAAAATATTGGTGGAGCGTCAAATTTCTCCAACAAGATAAAAATTTAAAAAAAAATTTAATTACTTTTTTTTTTAAAAAAAGGTTTGTTCCTGATACCCTAACCCCAGCGAAGGTCCCAAATTTTATTTCACTCTCTAACACTTTTTTTTAAAAAAAAGTGCAGAAATGTCATTGCTTTTCAATTCCTGGTTCCCTGTGTGAGAAATGTGATTGGCTTTTAGACAGCTTGTTGACGTCACTGCTGCTCTTTGCTGAGAATTCCCATTATACAGCGCTACAATTAATTGCATGTCGAGAAAGATAAACCTCTCGCCACAGCTTTCTTCGAAGTCAGCAGCGAGCGCCTTAGCTTCGCCACTGACCGCAAATTACATGCCAGTGTCTTCAAAAGTGATGAACACAATTAAAGTTATTACAGTACTATGATGAATAATAGCGCCATAAAGTAATCTACATGATTAAACACAGATTAATGGAGCCAATAAAGGACAATAACTCATTAAGTTACTAGCAAGTTTGGAATCACTAATATAATTACAGAATTACTGTACTAATGTTTTTTTGTAACAGTATACCCGTTTCTTGATTTTAAAATAAAGTGTTATAGAATACATTGTTGCTCATTTTAATTTGGTACTGTAGAGTAGTAGGAGAGATAAAATTATGTTACTAATGTAGACCATATATTTGTATTTATTACTTGATCAATTGCAAATCCAGTCTTTATGAAACTCCGATAGTATATTAGTTCTGCTAAGAGAGAATGCTAATGGAGTATGTTAATTCGACCCAATTTGTATGCACAAATTAGGTTAATTTGAATCTCGACTTTCACATATTACTGAAATGACATGCTTATAATGCATGTAAAATATCATAGCATTGTGCTTAACTTTCATAAATACGATGCCAGTATGTAACAGTTCTCTCCACTTTAAGATTACTGTGAATAAATTGCATTTTCTCTCTATAAAGAGGGATCACACGTTTACAGGACTTACTGCTCTTTTGATTCATTTTGTTGCTTCCATTTTTTTAATAAACAGTCCAAAGTGATTCACAATAATGGATGAGTTAGGTTGACATATTCTGTGCTGAATTCATCCTGTGCACAATTGCAGCTGAGGTCAGCTTCACTATTCTTGACAAGGCTATTAGTGAAATATCATCACTGAAGCAGCAAAAGGATAATCTAAAAAATAAACCGAATAGTAGTAGTTCTGCCCTTTATACGCAGGTATTCAAACACAAACAAACTAGCCCATGAGAATGTTCTGGTTTATCTATTAGCATCCCAGCTGAAGTTCTCTATATTCTTCTGTGCCCTCAAAAACCACTAGGGCATTTTTTTTTTGTTGGTTGCCTTTAGTCACCACTCAATAAAAGACACACACAAAAAAATACCGTCTGATTTTGCCCATCAGTCATTATTTAAAAAAAATCTCAGTTCAATTCCTTACTGCAGCAATAAGTCATCAAGATCCGCGGCGCGGCCCTGTACAACGTAGACCACTTTCCATACCTCGGGAGCCTATTATCAGCAAGGGCAGACACCGCCTCCAGTGTGCCAGCGCAGCCTTCGGCTGTCTGAGGAAGAGTGTGTTCGAAGATCAGGCCCTCAAATCTGGCACCAAGCTTATGGCCTACAGGGCTGTAGTGATACCCACCCTCCTAAATGGCTCAGAGACATGGACCATGTACAGTAGACAACTCAAATCGCTGGAGAAATGCCACCAACGATGTCTCCCTAAGATCCTGCAAATACCCTGGGAGCATAGGCGCACCAACGTTCATGTTCTTAATCAGGCCAACATCCCCAGCATTGAAGCACTGACCACACTCGACCAGCTCTGTTAGGTGGGCCACATTGTTCGCATGCCTGACACAAGACTCCCAAAGCAAGCACTCGAATCTGAATTCCTACACGGCAAGCGAGCCCCAGGTGGGCAGAGGAAACGTTTCAAGGACACCCTCAAAGCCTCCTTGATAAAGTGCAATATTCCCACCAACACCTGGGAGTTCCTGGCCAAAGACTGCCCTAAGTGTAGGAAGAGCATCCGGGAGCACGGTGAGCACCTCGAGTTTCGCCACCGAAAGCATGCAGAAAACAAGCGCAGGCAGCCGAAGGAGGGTGCGGCAAACCAGACTCCCCACCCACCGTTTCCTCCAACGACTGTCTGTCCCACCTGTGACAGAGACTGTAATTCCCACTTTTGTTCCCACTGAGAACTCACTTTTGGAGTGGAAGCAAGTCTTCCTTGATTTCGAGGGACTGCCTATGATGATGATGTAGATGCAGCAATTAGCCCCTGTTATTCTTCTATACTGGAGTGCCAAGACATCCCCATCTAGGAGAGGTGACTTGAATTTCGTGAAATAAGACCTGAACAATTACTTAATACGAGTTGAACCTCCCTTATCCGGCATCCCCAAGACCTAGCCTGTGCCGAACGAGGGATTTTGCCGGATGTGGGGGAAGTCACGTGTTTGGATGGACCGCACCTTTAAGTGCTGTTGCTGGGGTAAGTGTGTGTGTGCACCGATTAGCTGGACCGATTATCAGTCAGCCAGCCAATCAGTGTGCAGGGGGCCCAAGAAGAGCCGTTGCCGGCGAAGAGTCAGCGGGCCCCAGCGGGCGTAGAAGAATCGCCGAACCCCGTCGAGCTAGTGAGCCCCGAAGAGTCGGCCCGACCGCCTGGAGGGAACGCTGTGGGGAGGAGTGGCCGGCCCGAGGACTGCGGCTGCAGGAGTTCCAGCAGGGCGATAAGGAGGAGGCACCGGATTTTGACCGGTCGCGTTCTGCGCATGCGCCATCCGGGAATGGTTCCGGACGAGCGGTGGTGCCGGATAAGGGAGTCCCGGAGAAGAGAGGTTCAACCTGTGAAAAATGTATTCCTCTAACACTAGGTTGTAGTATAAATTCAATTGTCAGTCTTTAATAAAATGCAAAATATTGTGCAGTCACATTCCACAAAAAATACAGAGGCACTAGCTACTCCTCTTGTTCTTTAATTACACACTAACTGGCTTTTAAAATGAATTTATTCTAGTTACAATGGAGAGTGAGAGAGCGTGGTATGTCTATTTGCAACACCAGATTTCTGATTGCTCCCCTTGGGAGGACAAAACACACCCAACAGTTTGTCTGAAATGTGTAATTTGATCCTGTCTGCTGTGGACAACCCTATAATATGTAATTTGATCAAGAATTGCCAGACCACATAATATGGAAGCCTCGTTAGCTTTGTGAAGATCCTCTTAATAATTTTCTGCAATTGTAATTATAGTTGTCCTTGGCTGGTAAAATAAAATACTTTACACTCTAATTAGTAGGTTAGTTAATTCTTTGGAGCTTTTATGTTACTGTTTAATTCTAAATGAAGGGACCGTGTGTGGGGTCAGTGTGTGTGTGGTGTGCGGGTGTTTTGCTCATAAGTGCTGTTCCAAAGGTTTCCCCAGAGTTTCTGCAGGTTCAGGCCAGAACCTAGTGTGGGAGCCAAGTGCGGCGCAGCTGGACTTGCTAACACGTGGTTGGTAATGGCGGCACTCTGGAGCTGCGCATGAATCCCTCACCCGGCCTCAGAGGACGAGAGGCAGGAGAGCAAGCAGGGCTCTGAGCCCCAACACCACCAAACCCCTGGATCCTCACACACTTGCCGAGGGTCGCGTCTATTTGCAAGCACCCAAGAGCCGTGCGTGAACCACGCGCTGGAGGCAGTAGAGTGAGCAAGGCCCCGAACCCCGAACCCCGACACAACCCAACACCAAATCCTCACACACTTGCCTAGGCTGCAAGATGGGCAAGCTGGACAGAGTGAGCAGGGCTTTAAACATCAGTGCCTAGGCCAGGTTTCCGTCCTCGGCTGATTCTCGCTGGGTCCCCACACCCAGACTCACACCCCGAGGCTGTGGCCTACTGCTCAAGCCTGCGCCATCGATCGCTAGCAATGGTCTGACAAGGGCCCTCCGGTGCGCATGTGCAGCCGCCACGTCGGTACATATGTGCAGTACTAGTGGGCGTGGGATGTTGTTTCGGCCCCATCCCCATACAGGCGCATGCTTAGGACACAGAAGACTGTGTAAATAATCACAGTGGACAGAGGAGAGAGCAAAAATGACAACATTCAATACTAAAAATGTTTAATTCCATGTTTTCATTATACTTGTTCAAACAGAAAAGCAAGTTTCATCTTCCTGTTGTTCTAATTGGAATTATGCAATTCTGGTACATCTGCTACATTAAAATATTTCACTCAATTGAACATCTTTTGTACTTACTGGACAAAAAGAACCAGTTATTAATCCATCCTTGCAAAACAGAAGCACAAAAACCAAGATGCAAGATTATGCATACAAAAGGGTTAAAAGCAAAAGTACTTTTCAAAACTATGTTTTAAATACAACCTCTAAAAAACAGTCATTCCTATTTAAATATTACTTTTGGAATGCTCTGACAGAAATGTCAATTTGACTGACTGGCTGAGACCGGCTACATCTGGGCATAACATTTAAAAAAATAACCATGTACAATCCCATCTATTTTGTTGCATATATCCTCCCATCTTTTATTCGTGAGTGACTCCATGTGGATGATACAAGCATCTTAAGTGTATATGATACTTTAAAAAAAAAGTATTTTCCTAAATAAAGACATAAAAAACCACTAGACAATTCTGTAATGGGCCTGAATTTCCTCCAGCTAAACATGGACAAGAACAAAACATCCGTACTTACGGAAGGATATACTTGCATTGGAGGCTGTTCAGAGAAGGTTCACTAGGTCCGGAGATGAGGGGGTTGACTTATGAAGATAGGTTGGGCCTACACACATTGGAGTTCAGAAGAATGAGAGGTGATCTTATCGAAACATATAAGATGAGGGAGCTCGACAAGGTGGATGCAAAGAGGATATTTCCACTCATAGGGGAAACTAAAATTAGGGGACATAGTCTCAGAATAAGGGGTTGCCCATTTAAAACTGAGATGAGGAGGAATTTCTTCGCAGAGGGTTGTAAATCTGTGGAATTCTCTGTCCCAGAGAGCTGTGGAGGTTGGGTCATTGAATACATTTAAGGCAGAGATAGACAGATTTTTGAGTGATAAGGGAATAAAGGGTTATGGGGAGCAGGCAGGAAAGTGGAACTGAGTCCATGATCAGATCAGCCACGATCTTATTAATTGGCGGAGCAGGCTTGAGGGGCCAAATGGCCTGCTCCTGCTCCTATTTGTTATGTTCTTATCCTTTTTTTGTTCTCATCACAGATTCCGTGCCCCTGCCTCCAATCCCTTTCGCGGCTGCTTGCTCAGATATCCCACTCACCCTAAGCTGAACTTTAAACTACACATCCTATCTATTGCTAGGACAACATGTTTTCACCTTTGTAACGCTATTCACTTCTATCCTGCTGAAAATGTCATCTACAACATTGCTTCTTCTGGGCTCAACTTTTTCAACTGTCTCAGTCAAGCTCATGAGCTCCACAGTACATAACTCCAATTCATCCACAACCCCACAGCTTTCCCATCTCCCAGTACAATGATTTCACAATCTGAGAAAGAATAAGCTTGCTCTCACATCCACTGAATTACTTTTGAACTAGGCAATTTGGAAGACACACCAAGATCCCACAAATAACAATGAGAAAAATGATCATTAATCTGTTTTGATGGTGTTGGTTGAGGGATAAATGTTGACCAAGACACTTGGGAGAAGTACCAGCTTTTCTTCAAATAGGGCCATGGGGGATTCTTTTATATTCACCTGAACAGGCAAATGTGCCTTGGTTTAACGCCTCATCCAGTGCTTCCATCAATGCAGCAGTCCTTCAGTGCTGCACTGGAATGTCAGTTTAGTGTTCTGGAGCTGGTCCTGTATCCACAACTTTATAACTCACGAGAGGATGCTACTACTGAGCCAAATTTACAAATGCACAGGGGAAGACAGGATTATGCTTTAGGCGCAGCCATTGCATAACACAAATTACTCCCGCCACTTGGAGGGGTCAAGTTTCGGCCTGAGTTGCTCCTATTTTTTTGGAGCAACTGGTTTAGAATGGAGTATCTTAGAAATTGGAATTGTCAGCATTTAGTTTGCTCCAGTTCTAGTCAGTTAGAACAGGTTCAGTTTGGAACAGATTTTTTTTTTCCCAAAAGGGGGCGTATTCGGCCACTTACGCCCGTTTTGAAAGTTTAGGCAGTGAAAACTTACTCCAAACTAACAGAATGGAGAAAGTGTAGATTTTTGTACGCTCAGAAAAACCTTGCCTACACTTAGAAAATCAGGCGTAGGTTACAAATCAGGCGTAGGGAACCAGGGGGGGGGGGAGGGAAACATTTACAAACATTAAACACTTCAGTTTTACAAATAAAGAGCCATCATCAATAATAAATGATAAATACATCAATAAATCAATCAAAAATTTAAAAAAAAAAAAAAATCAATAAATAAAAAATTAAGTTTCTACTCACCGACTGCAGCACCGGGAGCCCTCCAACAGAGTGCTGGGACGGGGGGCCCCCAGTGTGTCTCTTTCTCTCTGTGTCTGTCTGTCAGTGTCTTTCTCCCTGTCTGTCAGTGTCAGTGTGTTTCTGACAGCGAGGGGTGGGGGGGGGGGAGGGGAGGAGGAGAGGGAGGGAGGGAAGGGGGAGAGGAGGAGAGGGAGGGGGAGGGGGAGGGGAGAGGGAGAGGAAGGGTTGAGGAGAGGGAGGGGAGGGGTGAGGAGAGGAGAGGGAGGGGCGAGGGGAGGGAGGGGCGAGGGGAGGGAGGGAGGGAGAGTGAGGGAGGGAGAGTGAGGGAGGGAGGGAGGGAGAGGGAGGGAGGGAGAGGGAGAGGGGGAGAGGAGAGGGAGGGGGAGAGGAGAGGGAGGGGGAGAGGAGAGGGAGGGGGAGAGAAGAGGGAGGGGGAGAGGAGAGGAGAGTGAGGGAGGGGGAGAGGAGAGGAGAGTGAAGGAGGGGGAGGAATGGGTGAGGGAGGGAATGGGTGAGGGAGGGAATGGGTGAGGGAGGGAATGGGTGAGGGAGGGAATGGGTGAGGGAGGGAATGGGTGAGGGAGGGAATGGGTGAGGGAGGGAATGGGTGAGGGAGGGAATGGGTGAGGGAGGGAATGGGTGAGGGAGGGAATGGGTGAGGGAGGGAATGGGTGAGGGAGGGAATGGGTGAGGGAGGGAATGGGTGAGGGAGGGAATGGGTGAGGGAGGGAATGGGTGAGGGAGGGAATGGGTGAGGGAGGGAATGGGTGAGGGAGGGAATGGGTGAGGGAGGGAATGGGTGAGGGAGGGAATGGGTGAGGGAGGGAATGGGTGAGGGAGGGAATGGGTGAGGGAGGGAATGGGTGAGGGAGGGAATGGGTGAGGGAGGGAATGGGTGAGGGAGGGAATGGGTGAGGGAGGGAATGGGTGAGGGAGGGAATGGGTGAGGGAGGGAATGGGTGAGGGAGGGAATGGGTGAGGCAGGGGAATGGGTGAGGGGAGGGAGGGAATGGGTGAGGGAGGGAATGGGTGAGGGAGGGAATGGGTGAGGGAGGGAATGGGTGAGGGAGGGAATGGGTGAGGGAGGGAATGGGTGAGGGAGGGAATGGGTGAGGGAGGGAATGGGTG
>NC_091984.1:196667733-196797478 GCF_044704955.1 Pristiophorus japonicus | reverse complement strand
AGGAGAGGGAGGGAGGGGGAGGGAGAGGAGAGGGAGGAGGGGGAGAGGAGAGGGAGGGAGGGGGGAGAGGAGAGGGAGGGAAGGGGGAGAGGAGAGGGAGGGAGGGGGAGGGAGGGAGAGGAGGGGAGGGAGGGGAGAGGAGAGGGAGGGAGGGGGAGAGGAGAGGGTGGGAGGAGAGGAGAGGGAGGGAGAGGGGGAGAGGAGAGGAGAGGGAGGGAGGGGGAGGGAGGGAGGGAGGGAGAGGAGAGAGGAGAGGGAGGGGGGAGAGGAGAGGGAGGGGGGGGGGAGAGGAGAGGGAGGGGGGAGAGGAGAGGGAGGGAGGGGGAGAGGAGAGGGAGGGAGGGGAGAGGAGAGGGAGGGGGGAGGGAGGGAGGGGAGAGGAGAGGGAGGGGGGAGAGGGAGGGGGGAGAGGGAGGGGGGAGAGGGAGGGGGGAGAGGGAGGGGGGAGAGGGAGGGGGAGAGGGAGGGGAGGGGGGAGAGGGAGGGGGGGAGAGGGAGGGGGGGAGAGGGAGGGGGGAGAGGGAGGGGGGGAGAGGGAGGGGGGGAGAGGGAGGGAGGGAGGGAGGGAGGGAGGGGGAGAGGAGAGGGAGGGAGGGAGGGAGGGGGAGAGGAGGAGGGAGGGAGGGGGAGGGAGGGGGGAGAGGGGGGGGAGGGAGGGAGGGAGGGAGGGAGGGAGGGGGAGAGGAGAGGGGAGGGAGGGAGGGAGGGGGAGAGGAGAGGGAGGGAGGGGGGGAGGGAGGGGGGGTGGAGAAGGAGAAGGCTGAACGGGCCCGGCCGACGTTAAGAAGCCGGCCCCAAGATTTCGAGTGGGGCCCGCCCCCAGCAAGATGGCGGGCGGGCAGAAACTGCCGAAGGAAGAGGGAGCGGACCGGAGTTGAAGGTCGGTGGCCAGGGGAGCCTGAGCCGGAGCGGAGCGGGAGCTGGGACACGGGCAGCGGAGCGGGAGAAGGGGGTGGTGTGTATTGTTGAGAGAGCCAGAGGGAGTGTCAGCTGAACAGGGAAGAAAGGTAGAGCCATAGCAAGAGCAGGAGCTGGACGAGGGAGGTACAGCCTGATCTTCGCCGCCCCAGGATCGGCCTGAGGGAGTGGAGAATACCGAGGTAAGTTTTCGACGCGGTTTTGAGCGCAGAAATCAGGCATGGCTTGTGGCACAGCCCGAAACTTGATCCCGTAGTCTTGGCCTGCAAATAAGCATGCAGTTCTCCAAAAAACCTAACCACAAGAAATTGGTTATGGGCCTGGAAGAGACCACCACTGTCGTGAGTAATAAATACCAAAACATCATACCGACTGGCCTGATGTCATCAAATGCTCACACTCTGCTTAATGCTTCATTCATTATAGTTGCTCTCAATAATGAGACAATCAACTCATCAACCCTGTCATCTCCCATCGGCTCTTGGGGTTCAATTTTCCACAGTATTTGCACCTTTTTTTTTTGGAGTAAGCTGTTTTTTCTGGCCTAACTTAAAAATCCCCAGTTTCCCCAATCAATTCGCACCAGCGTAACTCAATTAGTTAAAATTTTTTCTCAAAAGGGGGTGTTACCAGCCAATTATGGCCATTTACGCAACTTTGGCTTGTTAATAGTTACTTCATTTTTACTTAGGCCAACGTATGTGGCCTCTCGAGAAAACCCTTGCGGAGAGTTAAAGAAATCAGCGCAGGGTAAGGAAATCGGCGCAGGTAAGTGCAGCAGATGTCCAGACAGCAGGAGGAAAAGAGAGGGGGAAGAGAGAGGTGAGGGAGGAAGGGGTGGAGGCGGGAGGAAGAGAGAGGGGGTGGGAGGAAGACTTTCGGGTGTAGTTAGGTGTGGAGACTGGGAAGAGGCCACTCGGCCTGGGCTAGGGGCGGAAGAGTGGACCAGGAGGCCACTCGGCCAGGGCGAGGAGCACGAAAACGCACCCCAGTCCAGGCGGCTGGGGGTGGGGGAGGAGAGAGAGGAAGAGAGAGAAAGAAAAAAGGGGAAGAGACAGCGAGAGGAGAAGGGAATGGGGAAAGGAAGAGGAGGAAGGGGAAGAGAGAGAGAGAGAGGGAGAGAGAGAGAGAGATCGGAGAATCAAACTGGTGGGGACTGGACTGGCAAGCCCCTCTGACAGGTAGGTTGCTATTATGTGCTTTGCAATTCTTTTAATGTGTTGGGAGCTGGCTGTATGTTTCACTTTGCAGCCTCAGCTCGCATTGTGTCCCTGGTTACCATGGCAGCCCGATCTTTTTGGCGCAGATCAAAACTCCACCCCCAAAACTAAAGGTCGGGTTACGCCAGGCCAAAATGAAGAAATTCAACAGGGAAACTTCTGAATTTTTTGGGGGGCGTACTTGGGCCCAAAAGAATCAGGCGTAACTCTTCAAGTACTCAAAAATAATGCTTTGGGAAAAATTGAGCCCATGGTAACTACCACAGACAAGGCCATCTCCGACCATTTCCTTGTATCTGGTTCCTACTCCTCAAATACTGCGGCCCCCCCTCCTTCCAAATCTGCGGTTACCATTCCCCCTGCCCACCCCGCTCAAAAAACCTACCTTCACAACCCCTCAGCCCTTGCAAACTACCAAACCGCCTCAAACTTCCCTTTCCTCTCTATAAAGTCCTTGAACATGTTGGCACATCACAAATCTGTGGCCATCTTTCCCACAACTTTGTGTTTGAATACTTTCAATCAGGCAACAAATTGGTTCAAACCAAAAGTCACAAAAATGGACATCGCCAGTAACCGTGACTGTGATGCACCAGCCCCCCACATCCTCCAAACCTCTCTGTAGATTTCAACATGGCTGACCACATCATCCTCCTCCCAACATCTTTCCTCCATTGTCAAGCTCAGTGGGACTGCATCACTTGGTTCCACTCTTACCTGTCCAATTGCAGCCAGATAATCTCTAGCAACGGCTTCTCTTCCCACCCCACACTGTTACCTCTGGGGTAACTCATGGAACTATTCTATTCTTTGCCCTTTGCTTTTTTCTCATTTGCATGTGGCCCTCAGTGACATCATTAGAATACATGAGACCAGGGTCCACATGTATGCCGATGACATCCAGCTCGATCCTTCCACCACTTTTCTTGGCCCCTCAATTGCAAGTGTATATCAGACAGTTTGTCCAACATGCAGTGCCGGATGAGCCACCATTTCCTCCAGTAAAATTAGGGAAGATCAAATCCATCATCTTTGGCTCCCGCCACTAACCCCATGCCCTCTCCACGGATTCCATCCACTGTCTCAGGTTTGCAATTTCAGCATTCTGTTTAACTCTGAGCTGAGTTTCCACCTCCAGATCCTCTCCATCACAAAGAGCGCCTTCTTTCATCTCCGTATCAACCGCCTCAGCCCATCTCCATGACTTTTGTCACCTCCAGTCACGACAATTCCAATGCTCTCCTGGCCGGCCTCCCAATCTCCAACTCTCCATAACCATCAGCTCATCCACAACTCTGGAGCCCATATAAAATTCCAAACCAAATTCTATTCACCTATTACCCACCCCTGTGCTCATTAACCGACATTGGCTCTGAAAGCCCCAGTATCCAATTTAAAATGCTTGTCCTTGAATCCCTGCAGCCCTACAACCCCATGGAGCTCCGCATTCCACCAACTCTAGTCTCCCATACCCCACCATTGGTGAATAGGCCTCAGCTGTATAGGTCATACGCACCGGAATTCCCTCCCTCAACTGTCTCTCAAACTCCCTCCTTAAAATCCACATCTTTGACCAAACTTTGTCATCCCTCCACTTTTTTTGGCTCAACACTCCTTTTTATCTGATTGCGCCTCTGAAGCACCATGCGACAATTTTCTATTTTAAAAGTGCTATATAAATGCAAATAGTAGTTGTTTTACTTCATGGCCTTTTTGACAAATGGGGCTACTCAAGCCAAAACAAGAGGCTGTTGAGAGCCAAGAAAGCGGGTGCATACATCATAATGACTTGTCAATCCCAGGAAGAAGAGATTTCTCAAAACCTTTCCCGTTACATCCACCAGTGCAATCTGGCAATCAACAGCTGAAATGGTTTAGCAGGAAGGGTGGTTGAAACCAGGACATTGGACTCATTTAAGAAACAGCTCAATGCTTTAACTGGATGGAAGTAGTGTTGGAATTGTGAGATTATTTAGGCTGAAGGGCATTTCTTCATCCAAACCAATCTACTGAGGAAAAACCAGTTCTCAATACTAGCTCTGTACATTTGGTTGACAATGCAAAATTTCTTTCAAACAAATCTATTAATACAGATGGTGGGTAAGATATGACTCGGTGACCTCCAGAGCTTCCATTTGATGTCATGAGTCGAGGGGAGCTGCCTGACCAAGACAAGTTTCATACCCGAAATGGTGAAAGGCCTTTAGAACATTGCAAATTTGTAGCACTAAATGAAAGAGGTTTGTCCCCGGGTGCCAAGAGAACGAATGTAACCTCCTGAGATGGAACATTCCAACAATCTTGCATGTGCAATTATTGCTACATCAGGGGCTTTCACCTTCCTTGTTATAAGTGCATATCAACTTGCGTCTCATCATTAGCAGAGATTAGCAAAGTGGAAAACACCCTAGGTTACCCACTTTCACTAAAGGTGCCTTTACAACAACTTGCATTTATATAGTACCTTTAATGTAATATAGCGTCCTAAGATACTTCCCAGGAACGTAGACAAAAATTGATGAGCCAAAGAAGACATTGGCCCAGAATTTGCAGTTGGAGTCTTCCCGCGGACGGATGCCTCCGACCTCAAAAATCTCTACAGAAGTACCTGTTGTTCCCTGAGTTTCAGAGACTTCTTGTCCTGGGCTTCTACGTGAAGGCCTGTGTAGAGGCCCACATATTCCAACAGCCTATGCGATTCGTACGCATCACTGGGAGCATGTGGGCCAGCCCAACCTATCAGAGTTGGGGTATTCCCATTCGTATTTGTGGTGATTCCAATCACCATAAGTATGAATGGGAATAGCCCTGAAAACACACAAACACTTAAGATAAATTTTAAAAAACATAACATTTAAAATTAATCAAAATGAGATTGAATGAATTATTTAAAACAAAATGTAATTTTTTGAAAAATAAATTTACATATTTTAAATGGCCTAAAAATAAACTTGCCTTATTTAATAGGATTTTAAATGTTTAAATTATTGAAAAAAATGTATTATTCTGCACTTTAAATGTCTTATGCTGGTAAAAAAAAAACGCCTGTTTTTAATCAGTCGTAAGAATTTGAAGGATATTCGCTGGGCGGGAATTGGGAAAATAGCCCAAATCTCTGCCCACGGAGGCCCTTTAGTTTTGGAGGCATGCAATCTGTCAAGAGAATCGCAAGATTAGGCGCATGCCTAAACCCAGAACTTGTGGAGAATCCCCAGGTGTGTGCACCTCGTACGCGCCAATGGGGAGCGCAAATTCAGGCCCATTACATCTCTAGTGTTTGTGTTTTAACTGTCCCAGAATTGCAATTTGGTTCAAACCAACCTCTTGGCTGTACTGCGTGACCGCATCAATGATTTTAGAAGTTTAAAAAAAAAAAAAAATCTTTTGATTTACCAGTCCTCACTTCAGTGAGAAGTTTAGCTAACAGCCCATTTTGATAGCCCCACCTTATAACATGTGAATAGAACCACTGTGGAACCAAATCAGGTTCTTTTGCTGAAGATTCTACAACTTTTATTTGCCACAGGAATACTTGGGAGCTGCAATTTGATCATTGTTAGGATTGGTCTCGTTGGTTGGAAATAATTTCCACAGGCTATTTTTTCAGCTAATTAAGTGCTGAAATGATTGGGAGTAGGTTAATCGTCAATGTGCTTTAAAAGCATCAAAGAACCTTTACTTTATGATAATATTTTTTCCACGATGCCATCAGTCTGATTGTATCTGGTAAAGATTGTGAAGAAGAAACATTACATTTCTCACTGTCACTATGGTTCTGCTGTTCCCTCTGGTGAAACAAGCAAGGGTGTGATTCAAAATAAGGCCTTGTTAGATACATTCATTAACTTCTTACAGGATGGTTAATCTTCCTTCTCTGGATGATGGCAAATCTTTAATATTTTATAGTGGTAAAATTTCTTCAAAGAATGGAGGTCTTGCCCCCTTAATTTTCCAAGGATTGGACGAGAGTGGAAGCAGAAAGCAACTTAGGGACATGCTCTGTTGTGTCCCTGACTACCCTCCATTTCCTGAGACTCGATCCTATTGGGTAAGGTACATCTGCCCATATGCGAGTGGGTGAATGGTAAATATATTCAAGCAAGGAAAACATGGCTTCCACTACTGTCTGTCATTTGCATTCTTCAAATGCTGGACACAAGGGGCAATTCTTAAGCTCTGACATCCAGAACTGGTGGAAAGACCCTGGGGCAACAATTGAAAAGGGAGCTATGCAAGTGCTCTCAGATCATGGCTGTACAGCTCACTGGCTACTTCCTTCTCACACTGCAGTAGGTCTCCAGGACTTTCAGAGCAAGATTCTGTACCAGCTGGGTGCGACCGGCAGGAAATCTCTGAGTAGTCCAACAACAACACATCAATGTTGAAGAACCACCACAATTCTGATACAAATATCTGAAAAAGATACAATGGAACTGTCCCTTATATCATTCAATAAAAAGTTGATAACAGTGGATAACCTCACCTCACTCCCATTTCAGGAGTTAGGCTCAGTGAATCTCCCATTGTTCTACAGCAGAAGGGGGGTTATAATACTTCTGGTATTACTTCCGCTGGGCAGGCCACATTGTCCACATGCCAAACACGAGACTCCCAAAGCAAACGCTCTACTCAGAACTCCTGCATGGCAAATGAGCCAAAGGAGGGCAGAGGAAACGTTACAAGGACACCCTCAAAGCCTCCCTGATAAAGTGCAACATCCCCACCGACACCTAGGAGTCCCTGGCCAAAGACCGCTCTAAGTGGAGGAAGTGCATCCGGGAGGGCGCTAAGCACCTCGAGTCTCATCGCTGAGAGCATGCAGAAATCAAACGTAGGCAGTAGAAAGAGCACACGGCAAATCTGTCCCACCCTCCCTTACCCTTAACGACTATTATCCCACCTGTGACAGGGACTGTGGCTCTCGTATTGGACCGTTCAGCCACCTAAGGACTCATTTTAAGAGTGGAAGCAAGTCTTCCTCGATTCCGAGGGACTGCCTATGACGATGATGATGATTGGTGGTATTTCAATAATAGTGACTGATTATTTTTTAATTTCAACATTTCAAAAACACATCTGCTAAGAGAAGACAATTGATCTTCTAAAACAAACATGGTTGAACTAGGTCAGTTCTGAAGGGCATGCAGGATAAATGCTAAGGTCTCTTGATGCAGCAAAATGAGAGCGCTACTTCTAAATCTTGAACAGAATGCATCAGACACTGGCTCCATATATTAAAGCCAAACTTCACAGATAAGTGCTAGAGGAACTGTGGTCGAACCATTACTCATGCATTCTGATCATATCCCTGCTTTCAGTCCTCCAGATGAAGATCTGGGAAGCAACTAGGTAAAACACAGTAGGCCCCTTCCGAGAGACTCAGCCCAGTCTCTCAAGGCAATGAGATCTCAGAACATTCATCTAACCAAAGAAATCCAACTTCCCACATCAGCACCCTACCCAAGCTCTGCTTAAACCCAGTGCTTACACTAACTAATTTTCCTTGCCCGTCCCAATCCTTTGTATCAAGGAAACGACCTGGTCAACCATTATTACATAGTACTAGCAAAACACTGGACCCTCTAATATTGCTCAAAATGTGCCATAGTTCAAGAAAAGGTGTAAGCTTCCTTTAGTTCAATTTTAATAAAGTGGGCTATTCCATTTTACATAGAATATACAGCACAGGTTTCACATGATGTTTCACATATTCTTTTTTTTGAGCAGAATATATTTTTCCTGGGCTCTGTTGAACACTTTTAAATGTTTCCCATTACTGTTCTACATCATTGTTTGCCAATATTGTTGTCCATTTTATTTTCCCAAGTTCTATTTTCAGCTCCTCAAAATCAGCTTTTCTCCAATCGATTACCCTGGATAGATTTTCTCCAATTAAATATTGGAAAGACCGAAGCCACTGTCTTTGGTCCCCGCCACAAACTGCGTTCCCTAGCCACCGACTCCATTCCTCTTCCTAGCATCTGCCTGAGGCTGAACCAGACTGTTCGCAACCTAGGCGTCATATTTGACCCCGAAATGAGTTTCCAGCCACATATCCGCGGCATAACTAAAACCGATTATTTCCATCTCCGTAACATTGCCCGTCTCTATCTCCGCATCAGCTCTTCTGCTGCTGAAACCCTCATCCATGCCTTTGTTACCTCTGGACTTGACTACTCCAACGCACTCCTGGCTGGCCTCCCACATTCTACCCTATGTAAACTTGAGGTCATCCAAAACTCAACAGCCCATGTCCTAACTCGCACCAAGTCCTGGTCAACCATCACCCCTGTGTTCGCTGACCTACATTGGCTCCCGGTTAAGCAACGCCTCGATTTCAAAATTCCCATCTCAGCCATTGGTGGCCGTGCCTTCAGCTGCCTCGGCCCCCAAGCTCTGGAACTCCCTCCCTAAACCTCTCCGTGGCTCTATCCTCCTTTAAGACGCTTCTTAAAATCTACCTCTTTGACCAAGCTTTTGGTCATCTGCCATAATTTCTTATGTAGCTCGGTGTCACATTTATTTGTTTTGTCTTATAACACTCCTAATGACGTGCCTTGGGACGTTTTACTACGTTAAAGATGCTATATAAATACAAGTTGTTGTCTTTGTCATGCTTATGTCCTTCTCAATTATTATCCTAAACTTTGCCTAGATGTTCCCCTACTTTTACTTCTCTTATCTGCTCAGGGTCATTCCCCACTACTAGATCCAGTAACGAATCCTCCTTTGTTGGGCTTCTTACATACTGGGTTAGAATGGAGTCCTGCACATATTGTAGGCACTCCATTCCCTATGCCCTTTACCTCTTCCGGCCAATTAATTTCAGGGTAGCTGAAATTCTCTCATGATTATTATTCTATGTGATTTACTCATTTCCCTAATTTGTTCGCATATTTCTTCTTCCACCTTCTGAATCAAAACCCATCAGGATTTATATTAAATCTTCAAATCAAAGTTTATTACAGAAGAATAAGAGTATACATTAACAAAAGCAGTCATAATTATCATACATATTACAAAAATTCTTTATGGCCAAAGTGATTCATTGCAAGTTTGTAGCCCAAGCCATTTTTTAAGCCGTCCCAATAACACCACTTTATATATAACCAGATAACGTGCCAAAATAATCTAATAAAATTAAATGTAATGAGCTATAATTTTCAAGACTGCTGGCTGTTCCACCAAGGAGAAAAATTGGGAGGAAAATGACACTGCAAATGCATTTGAAAAGAAATGTTTACACAATTTTGTATAGCAATTGGAGTAATTCTTCTCGTTATGTTCTAAACCCAATGATTGAAAGTTATTCTAATGATGGTGATTATATCTGGTTACATAATCTGACCGCCTATTTCCATTTATAACAGAATTAACCAATTATTTGTCAGTGGCTTTAGCCACAGCAGATAGTTAGCATTTCATTCAGATTTGGTCTGTTTTACCCACAAAAAACTTTCTGTGCAGGTTTCAAACAAGGCAAACTATATCATAGTTGTTTCAAATAGCTTCAAATTTCAAAGGTGAATTCTAAAACCCAATTAAAAGAAAATCTGGTAGCATTCATTGCATGATTTGATTATAAGGCTTATTTAGTTATAAGTCAGAAGCAAAAAAATTATATTTCTGGGAATCTGAAATAAAACAGAAAATGCTAGAAACAGAAAGTAGGCCAGTCAGCACCTATGGAGAGTACAGCTAAGGTAATGTTTTGGCTGCAGACCCTTCTTCAGAACTGTAACATAAGCAGCGGAGCAGCATATTAATAAGCAAACAAACTCAGAGAAATATGAATGGAATGATATTCCAGATCATCTCAGTCAAGTATTGGACAGAAGCATTGAAACATTAAAGAAATAAAGGATGCATAATCAGAATAGGGAGAGACCTGGAGAAACGAGAGAAAATCTGAGAAATGGAAAACCTACGGGTCAAGAATGAAATTGAAACAGGTTTGAAAATAAGGATAAAGCTGAAATTACTGAAGTCAATGTTCAGACCAGAAATGTGCAGGGTGCCTAGAAGTGAAGCAAAGGCGTTCGCCGCTCAGCACAAAGAAATCTGCCCGCAGAGGTCTTGTGATCTCTGTGGCGAGAAATTTGTCTTTTTCGACGCGCACGTGATTTCAGTGCAGTGTAGTGGGAATTCCCCCGAGTGATCTGCTGTGATGGCAACAAGCTGTCAAAGCAGCCAATCACATTGTAGAATTCTCACAGGCAGGGTACCAGGAAATAAAACTCCCTGCTTTTATCTTATCCTGACTTTAAAAAAATGTTAGAGAGCAAAATAAAGATTGGGACTCTGACATGGAGATAAGGTAGAACCTGAAATGTCATGAACAAACTTACATTTTTTTTATATTTCTTTAAAAATGTTTCTTAAAAATTGCAATTTTTATCATAACGGAGAAATTGTACACTCCACAAAATTAAAATTTGTTTTTCAGGGCCTTAACATTTGTTTATAAGTCAATACACTGTTAAAACCCCAGTTACACCTAATCCAACAAGGCCTAATATTTAATGGTATTTAACAGCGATATTACTGTGGAATTGCCCATGTTTTCGCCGGTTTCACTGATTTCAGGCTGTGGGGCAGGATATGGAGGCACAGTGCAGCCAGTGTCACAACTGTGAATGGCTGACTGCAACAGGATTTCCACGTTTGGAAGCACATGCGCTGCACCTGAAGTTGAGTCAGTTTCAAAGGGGTATCAACGGCGAACGCTATAAATGCGCTTCATTGGAACAATGTACAAATTCAATGTCGGAAAAGTCAGAATGGGATAAAAACAGAAAACCGTTCTGATGAAAGGTCATCGACCTGAAACGTACTTTCTCCTGCTGAGTATTTCCAGCAATTTGTTTTTATTTCAGATTCTCAGCATTTGCAGTATTTTGCTTTTGAAGTCAGAATGTGAATGGAAGGGAGTGTTAAAGTGGCGAGGCACAGGGAGTTGGGAGTTACACTTGAGTACAGAGCGGATGTGCTCAACAAAGTGGTCACCGAATCTGCACTTAGTTGCCCCGTGTAGAGGCCCCTATTTTCCCCAAAGAAGATTTCTGGCGTCCACTTACCTGTCCGCATGTTGTTCTCACCACCGTTGGCGCCGGGGAAAAAAACCGCGAGTCTCCCCGAAACGAAAGCTAATTGTAGCGCTGTGCTACCAGAGTCCATCTCGGGGGGGGCGGTGGGGGGAGCAGAGCTAACAGTGTGCGCCTAAAATGCACTGCGCATGCGCTTAAATTTAAAAAACTCTGCGCAAGCGCAGAAAAAAAAACTGCGCATGCGCTGCAAAAGAAAACAGCACGTGTAGGGTCTGTCTGGATCACCAGTGAGAATCCATTTGTAGCAGAGGTGGATTTGCAGGTAGGGAATACAGCTTCAATCAAAAGATGGATGTAAGGGAAGGACGCAGAGAAGGCGAAAGGGTCGGAGACGGAGAAGGGGAAGCTGTAAAGCCAAAAGATTTCTCATGGAAGAAATTGAGCTCCTGGTAGACGTAATTGAGAATAGATGGGAAGTTCTTGAAAACAAAGGGAGCTTCGGTAAAACGAAACTTAAACCCTCTATACTAGCAAAGGTTTGGGACCAGGTCACAGTAGCGTTTAATGCATTACCCCAAGAAGCAGTGCACAGCTCAAAAAGTAGCAGGACCTCAGACAAGCAGTGACTAAGTAATAATTTTAATTTTAATTTATTTACATTTTTAATTATATTTATACACTGCAATAACATTTGTAAATGTGATTTGTGTGTGTGTGTGTGTGTGTTCAGAACGAACCTCTCTTTAAAAAGTTCCATTTTCATCTTTGCAGAAGATGGTGTCACAGATCAACCGAGAACGGTCACAAACTGAAGGAGGTCCAGCAAGTAGGCTGCAACTAACAGCCGTGGAGCAGAGGATAGCTTATATGATTAAATCTTACAGGAGAAGACCAACCATCAACTTGGAAGCTGGGCCCAGTTTCCCAAGAGAGGGTAAGCCCTGCAAATTGCACAGTCTGGGTTGGCTAAATGTTTAGTACTGCGTGTGCTGGCTACGCTTCTCCTTCCTCCCTCCTGCTAACCAAGCATCCCCGTTATGTTTTGCAGATGTTGCGCATCAGAAGGAGACAGAAGCTGCACCTGAAGTAGAAGAGGAGCATGTTGAGGAAACCGCCATTCCAGATATTCGACATCAGGAGAATGAAGGGCAAGCAGGAAGACTTCGACAACGAGATGGTTACACTGGAGTTGGAGATGGTGACCCCCTCGAGGACTCCAAGCCTTTTCCTGAGCGAATCAACAGACGGGACATTTCTGGGTGTGTCGTCTGAGGTTGCGGGTCCCAGTGTGTCGCAGCAAGCCATACCTGAGACGTCAGAAGAGGCTGGAAGGGAGAGCTGAAGCATAAACACAGGATGCAAAGAACATAGGACATCTCGTGGAGAGAACATCCAACAATCGAGATTGCTCCTGGAAACCTTCGGTGGGGTGAGGGTAGAATTAGCAGGACTGAGTTGAAGTAGCAACACTGGTTGGAGGAATGGGTGAGGTGAGGGGAGAAATTGCGGGACTGTCATTAGAGTTGGCAAGACTTTCGGGACAGATGACAGAGGTAGTAGCAGCAATAAGGGGGCACACCCAGGCTGTCATTGCTGCCACGAACATTCTAACCCCCAGACCAAAGTCAAGGGTTAATCCGCAGACTAAGGATGATTACAAAGAGGAACCCGGGCCTTCCACAATGACACATGCTAGCCCTGTCCCTGTCGTAACCCAACAACAAGAAACGCACTGTCGGAAAGAAAACAGAAAAACCTTGGGGTGGGGGGGGCGCGAGGAAGCAGAAGTCTGCAACAACGGGCACGCGCAGGGGTAGTGGCATCAACAGGGAGAGGAGTGGCGCACAGCGCTAAGGAGGAGGATAGATGGTTTGTTTGTTTGTTTGGTTGTTCATTTAAAAGTTTGACAAAATTTATTATAGTTTTTAAAGTTAACGGATAAGTTATGTTAAGTTAAGTACAACTGTGCTGTACAAATGTTTAATAAACATATTTATTTTGGACTTTTAATCTGACTCCTGCACACTATTTTTTTAAATCCAGCACTATAAAATCTTTTTGGATTATGTCACAGATTCAACATGTCAAATGGCCTCATTCCTTGTAACCTATAAGTTTAAATGAAACGGGCAGGTTCCAGTACTAAGGTGTTCATGGATCCTGACTTGTTCTGGGTCACTGATACATGTACTATGGTCCTACGTTGCATGCATCAGTGAACCAGAACAAGTCAGGATCCATGCACACCTTAGTACTGGAACCTGCCCGTTTCATCTAAACTTATAGGTTACAAGGAATGAGGCCATTTGACATGTTGAATCCGTTGACATGTTGAAATCGGTAAGAACATCTGATCGGGAATCAAGTTGTCATTAGGTATTTATTTTTGTTAAGGAGCATATCATGCAACACTTTGCCTATTGAGTCACTGAAGGAACAACAGCAACCAGCTTTTATATTATCTTCAACACTGAAAAATGTCTCAAGGTACTTCACACAAGTGTAATCCGACCAAAATGGACATCCAGCCGAGAAAGGAGCTATTAGGAGGGGTGACCAAAATCTTGGTCTAAGAGATGGGTTTGGGAGGATCTTAAAGAAGGAGAGGGAAGCTTCAAGGTTTAGCGAGTAAATTCCAGAATGTGGGGCCTAGACGGTTGAAGGCACGGCTGCCAATGGTGGGGCAAGGGGAGAAAAGAATGTAGAGTTCTGAGGGGGAATTTTAGAGTTGGAGGAGGTTAGGGTGTTATGGTGGCAGAGGTCATGAAGGATTTTAAACATATGGCTGAGAATTTTAATGGAGGACCAGGAGCAAATGTAGGTCAGCGAGTACAGGCATGATGGGTCAGCGGGTCTTGATGTGGGATAGGATATAGGCAGCAGAGTTTTGGATGAGCTAACGTTGAAAGAAGGTGGAGGATGCAAGTCCAGAAGGCATTTGACAAGGTGCTACATAAAAGGTTACTGCAAAAGATAAAAGTTCACGGAGTTGGGGGTAATATATTAGCATGGATAGAGGATTGGCTAACGAACAGAGAACTGAGTGTCAGGGTAAATGGTTCATTCTCTGGTTGGCAACCAGTAACTAGTGGGGTGCCGCAGGGATCAGTGCTGGGACCCCAACTATTTACAATCTATATTAACAACTTGGAAGAAGGGACTGAGTGTAACGTAGCCAAGTTTGTTGATACAAAGATGGGAGGAAAAGCAATGTGTGAGGACACAAAAAATCTGCAAAAGGACAGAGACAGGCTAAGTGAGTGGGCAAAAATTTGGCAGATGGAGTATAATGTTGGAAAGTGTGAGGTCATGTACTTTGGCAGAAAAAAAATCAAAGAGCAAGTTATTATTTAAATGGAGAAAGATTGCAAAGTGCCGCAGTACAGCGGGACCTGGGGGTACTTGTGCATGAAACACAAAAGGATGGTATGCAGATACAGTAAGTGATCAGAAAGGCCAATGGTATCTTGGTCTTTATTGCAAAGGGGATGGAGTATAAAAGTTGGGAAGTCTTGCTACAGCTATACAGGGTATTGGTGAGGCCACACCTGGAATACTGCGTGCAGTTTTGGTTTCCATATTTAAGAAAGGATATACTTGCTTTGGAGGCAGTTCAGAGAAGGTTCACTAGGTTGATTCCGGGGATGAGAGGGTTGACATATGAGGAAAGGTTGAATAGGTTGGGCCTCGACTCATTGGAATTCAGAAGAATAAGAGGTGATCATATCGAAACGTATAAGATTATGAGGGGGCTTGACAAGGTGGATGCAGAGAGGGTGTTTCCACTGATTGGGGAGACTAGAACTCGAGGGTATGATCTTAGAATAAGGGACCGCCCATTTAAAACAGAGATGAGGAGGAATTTCGTCTCTCAGAGAGTTGTAAATCTGTGGAGTTCGCTGCCACAGAGAGCTGTGGAAGCTGGGACATTGAATACATTTAAGACAGAAATAGACAGTTTCTTAAAAGATCAGGGGATAAGGGGTTATGGGGAGCGGGCAGGGAAGTCGAACTTAGTCCATGATCATAGAAAAACATAGAAAAATAGGTGCAGGAGTGGGCCATTCGGCCCTTCGAGCCTGCACCAGATTAGCCATGATCTCATTGAATAGCGTAGTAGGCTCGAGGGGCCGTATGGCCTATTCCTGTTCCTATTTCTTATGTTCTTATGTAACATTGGATAGTTGAGTCGGGACATGAAAAGGGCACACATTAGGGTTTCATCAGATGGGCTAAGGCAAGAGTGGAGGTAGGTTTCAATACAAGGTACTAAACATACTTATGAGGTTGATCAGACCCTATTCTAGTGGATAAAAACATTTTTACACTAATTAAATATCCCTTCAAAAATATTATTGTTTATTCAGGTCCACCTAAGCATTGCAACGCTGTATTAAAACATTGAAAATTTAAGGGGGACTATTTAAAAACAAAATTCAATGTCCCGTCTTTAATATAATTCACTGATCCTTTCCAATGTGCCTGGAGTGTGTTGCACTGTCTTGCATGGAGGACCTTTGGCCTGGGATAGCAGCAGGCCGCATGCATGGAGGACCATTGGCCAGAGATAGCAGTAGGTTGAGTCGGCTGCGTTGAAGAGTTTATCTGCTAAGGAAAAGGCTGCCCTGGGTGTTTGCTGAAGGATGCCCCATCTTGATGTGGTGATTTTGCCTGCCGTTTGTTAGAAGGTGGCTATTCTGCATTTTTGGTGATGTTCCTTGGAGTATCTTTGGCAATTTGTATCCAGTTGGAACTTCGAGGGAAAAGGCGAGTGGGGAAGATTTGTGTTTAATTTGCCTGCAGTTTTCTCAACCATGGAGGAGCCTTAAAAGTAAGTTTTATTTCAGCTAAATTACTTTTAAACAGCAGTTAATTGCTACAAAAAGGCATGGAGGACCTTCGGCTAAGGACAGGAGTGGGCCAGCGGCGAAAGTGTAGGTATGGTTCTTTCAAACAGTATTCAATGTGTGCGCGGTTTTAAAAAGAAAACGTTGTTGGGTAAAGTGGCCTTCATGGCCAGAAACGGCGCATAAACAGCTTTTTAACCGTACATCAGTGCCAGAATATATGGCGCCAAAAATTCTTCCGCTGTTAGTTGGCACCAGTGCGCAAACATTGGGTATACTTTGAAATGTCCATCCATGCCAGAAAAATCGCTGGCCGCCAAAGAATCGGCACCCAATCCTGGGGAAAATAGGGGCTCACGAGTTGCAAATAAAATATACCGAATTAGACGAAGTACACATAATTTGCTGTATCACGTAGGAACAGGTGCACATCATTTAGCCCTTCAGCCTGTTCTGCCATTCGATGAGATCATGTTTGATCTGTGTGCTAACTCCATATACTTGCTTTTGCTCCATATCCCTTCATACTTTTGTTTAATAAAAATCTATCAACCTCAGATTTAAAATTAACAATTGACCGAGCATCAACTGCCGTTTGCAGAATAAAGTTCTAAACTTCTTTCATCCTTTGCTTGGAGAAGTGTTTCCTAATTTCACTCCTGAAAGGCCTGGTTCTAACTTTTAGGCCACATCCCCTAGATTCCTCAACTAGCAGCAATAATTTCTCTCTATTTACCTTATCAGTTCCCCTTAATATTTTGAAAACTTTGATCAAATCACCCCTTAACCTTCTAAATTCCAGGGAATACAACCCTAGTTTATGTAACCTCTCCTCGTAATTTAACCCTTGGAGTTCGGGTATCATTTTGGTAAATCTATACTACACTGTCCAAGGCCAATATATTCTTCCTAAGGTGTGATGCCCAGAACCTAACACAGTACTCCAGGTATGGTCTAACTAGGGCTTTGTATAGCTGTAGCATATCTTCTATCTCCTTGTATTCTAGTCTTCTAGATTTAAAGGCCAGCATTCCATTAGCCTTTCTGATTATTTTCTGTACCTGTCCATGACATTTTAACAATCCATGTACATGGACTCCCAAGTCTGTTTGGACCTCCACTGTTTCTAGATTTTTACAATCAAGTCTTTTTAGGTCCAAAGTGGATGACCTTACATTTGCCTACATTGAAATCATTTGCCACAGTTTTGCCCATTTAATTTATTAATATCACTTTGTACTATTTTGCTTCCATCTACACTGCTTATAATGGAAGAAATGTTTAGAGACTGATATGTTGTAGAAGGTGCTGTATCGCTTGCGTTTGCAAAGGAAAGTGTTGCTGGAAGAGCGTTTGGAAGGAGGGGTGGAGAGAGTGAAAGCAAGGGTGTCGGGGAGGGAAAATTCACTCTTGAAAGTGGACAGGGGAGGGGGATATATTTGGTTTAAGTTTGGTGGTGGGATCATATGGCGGAAATGGTGGAAAATGACCTTGAAAAATGGGGGAGCAAGTCAGGACAGTAGCATGAGAAATAGGGCAGGCCTGGTCAAAGACCCTGTTGACTATAGCAGAGGGGAATCCTTGCCTGAGGGATAGGAGGACATTTTAGAAGCTCAGGCATGAACGTTAGAGTCATCAGCTCAGATTTGATGGAGATGGAGAAATTGAAAGAATGGGATGGAGTCTTTACAGGATGGGATTAAGCATACTTCAGGTATTTGCTAGAGTCAATGGGCTTGCAATCGACGTCAGAGAAAACCCATTGTGGAGACAGAAAGGGAAGTCCAGAGAGGGAAAGAAGTAGTTAGAGATAGACTGTAAAGGTGAAAGCAGTTAATAAAATTATTAAGATCAGAGTGAGAGCAAAAAGCAACACCCACTCAGTCATTAATGCAATGATAGAGGAGGTTTGGGAGGGGATTTATGTAGGACTGGACCAGAGAATATTCCTTGCACATAATAAAGCATATCTGGGATCCATGCAAGTTCCTATAAAGACACATCTTCTTAAAAGGAAATGAGTAGAGTTGAAGAAGTTGCTCAAGCGGAGAAGTAGTTCAACCTAGTGGAGGAGGAGGAGGATGATGGATAGGAACTACTTGGGCCATCATTAAAAGACGTAGAAGGTTTGCAGGCCATTAGAGAGGAATGAAGGTATTGGGGAACTGTACATCAATAGTGAAAAGACAATGATTGGTGCCGTTAAAAGCTGCAGATGGCATCATAGGAGTTACAGATGTAAATGGGTAGAAACTGGAGGAGGAGGAAAAAGAGCATCAAGATAAGAGTAAATTAGTACAGTGGGACTACAGCGGCTGAAACAATTAGTCCACAATGACAGTCCTGGCATCTTGGGGAGGAGGTAGAAAAAAGGCCATATGGGGTTGTGAAACTACCAGGTTTGAGGCAATTGGGTGGTGGGGTAGATCACGTGAAGGTTTTGGCGAGGGTACAGAAGAGATTTACTAGAATGGTTGCAGGGATGAGGGATTAGTTACATGGATAGACTGGAGAAGCTGGGGTCGTTGTCCTTACAGCAGAGAAGGTCAAGAGGAGATTTGATAGAGGTGTTTAAAATCATGTCGGGTTTAGATAAAGTAGATAAAGAAACTGTTTCCAATGGTTGAAGGGTCGATAACCAGAGGGCACAGATTTACGGTGATTGGCGAAAGATCCAGAGGAAACATTTTTTCATGCAACGAGCGGTTAGGATTTAGAATGCACTGCCTGATAAGAGTGGTGGATACAGATTAAATAGTAGCCTTCAAAATGGGAATTGGATAAATACTTGGGAGGAAAAATTGCAGGAATATGGGGAAAAAGCGAGGGAGTGAGACTAAGTGGATTGCTCTTCGAAGAGCTGGCGCAGGCTTGATGGGCTAAATGGACTCCTTATGTGCTGTATTATTCTATGATTGCAAGAATAGATGGGATCAGTCAGAAAGTTGGAACTTGCATTTATATAGCGCCTTAAACGTAGTGGGGTCATGAGAAGGAGGTGGGAGGATTCATCAGAGTTGACATTCGGCCTCAGCAAGGTAGAAGTTCTTTCTCCACACAACTTGGAAATGGTAATTTTAAAGTAATTTAATCTGCATTTGACCAGAATGCAAACTTTTCAGACATTACTTTATGAATGCCTACAAGCACCACAACTACTTTTATACCCCAAGGCTACCATGAGCTGCTATTGGTTCTTCCTATTAATGAAATATCTACTGCAAAAACATTCAACTATGTTTTATTATAGCTGTGAATTACTCCCCAATGGCTTTAACCTGAAGCCTTTCATAGCAGATTTTTTAGCTGCAAAAATAGTTATAAAAAGAGTACACTGATTGTCAAACTCAATCAAATGCTCAGAGTAAAAACAGCATCTCAATTAATTTCATCGGCACATACTGAATATATTCAGAAAACACTAAATATTTCAAGCCATGAGGTTTACAATTATAGTTAGAATTTTACCTAGTACTCTACCTCAATTTATACCAACTAATGTTATGTATACCTTCCGTATTCAGCTTTTTTCATAATATCTGCATTACAAAAGCTATCTCAGCTCCAAAACAAGGTACTTCTCTGTTGCACTTCAACATCAGAGAGTAAATAATGGAATAGATGACAGCAAAAATCCTTACTGTTGATCATGTATTTTTGATATATCTAATACAAATGCAAAATACTGCAGATGCTGGATGAAAAGTCATCAACCCGAAACGTGAAATCAGTTTCTCTCTCTCCACAAATGCTGCCTGACCGGCTGAGTATTTCTAGCATTTCCTGCATTTATTTTTGATATATCTGTTGCTTTGAGACTTAGAAAACAGATCATTTTAAATAGGCTGCATAGGTACAAAATATGACAAGGGTGTAACATTTTCAACCTACAATTTAGGCACAAATTTCCTTCCAGGCAATGGTGGCCCACCAGAATAGGATGGTCACACCACTGCACTTACACTGGTGGAACAGGCCAGCAGAATGTTCTGGGCCCACACTCAGATTTTATTTCTTTGGGAACACACTTAAATAGTCGAAAGGTATAACAGACTATTGTCACACATGGAGTATCATATTTCCAGTTATAAGATTTGGATGGTTTCAACAGCAAATATAATGGTTAAATTGACAGAAGTCAACTGAGACCCAGGACTCAATTCAACAGATTTGTACTTACTCAGAGTTCTTTTTGTTGTCAGGGTGGGGGGGAGGGGAGAAAGAGATGGAACAAGAGTTGCTCCAATAAGAAGATTGATAGGAGATTAGTCATTTCTCACACCTCAAGCAACTGCCTTCAGGAGGGTCAATTTGAAGGGCACATTACATCAATCAGAGATATTTTCAGGTTGAGCTGGCCTGGCTGTACTGACTGATGAGTAGATACACGGAGAGGTGAGAGGTTAAAGGGGAGCTGCGAAGTTTCTACTAAGCCTTTTGAATTTGTTTAGGCAACTAGTTAGTTAAAAATAGTTTTTGGCTTCCTACAATTATGAGGATGGCAACTCCCTGCTCCTTTTCCAAATCATCCTGGACTGCTTCCTTAGTATTTATACTGTTTAGTGACTTTTAACAGACTATGCTTAACAATGAAATTTAATAGAGATTTCACAGAATCATAGAAATTTACAGCACAGAAGGAGGCCATTTCAGCCCATCGTGTCCGCGCCGGCCAATAAAGAGCTATCCAGCCTAATCCCACTTTCCAGCTCCTGGTTCATAGTCTCGTCAGTTTTGGCACTTCAAGTGCACATCCAAGTACTTTTTAAATGTAGTGAGGGTTTCTGCTTCAACCACCCTTTTAGGCAGTGAGTTCCAGACCCGTGTCACTCTCTGGGTGAAATACTATCCCCTCAAAACCTCCTACCAATTACTTTAAATCTATGCCCCCTGGCTGTTGTTCCCTCTGTTAAAGGAAATAGGTCCTTCCTATTCACTCTATCTGGGCCCCTTATGATTTTATACACCTCAATAAAGGTCTCACCCTCAGCCTCCTCTGTTCCAAAAAAAATCAACCCAGCCTATCCAATCTTTCCTCATAGCTAAAATTCTCCAGTCCAGGCAACATCTCATAAATCTATTCTCTACCCTCTCGAGAGCAATCATCTTTCCTCGAATGTGGTGACCAGCACAGCACGCAGTACTCTAGTGGTGGCCTAACTAGTGTTATATACAGTTCATGCAAAACTCCTTGCTCTTGTATTCTATGCCTCGATTAATAAAGTATTCCTTATGCCTTCTTAACCACCTTATCTACCTGGCCTGCTACCTTCAGGGATCTGTGGACATGCACTCCAGGTCCCTTTGTTCCTCTACACTTCTCAGTGTCCTACCATTTAATGTGTATTCCCTTGCCTTGTTAGCCCTCCTCAAATGAATTACCTCACACTTCGCCAGATCGAATGCCATTTGCCACTGACCAGTTGCTTGATCATCATCATCATCATAGGCGGTCCCTCGAAACAAGGATGACTTGCTTCCACGCCAAAAAAGAATGAGTTCACAGGTGTTTCTTTGAAGGACCTGAACTACATCCTGAAGGGTGGAAGCTGCCCGTGCGTGGATTTTTTTAACATGTGGTGGCCGTTGCACACCAGCCATCACACGGGCTTGACAGAGCTTGTCCAGTGGCAAGGATTACCCAAGACAACTGGAGACCAGCTCTGCTGCACGGACCTAGTGTGCACACATATCGCAGTGTGGGCTGACCCGTGCTGCCCCATGGTCCCTATAAAAGCAGGGAAGTCGAGCTGCAACTGTATAGGGCGTTGGTAAAACCACACTTCGGACACTGCGTACAGTTTTGGCCTCCTTATTTAAGGATATACTTGCATTGGAGGCAGTTCAGAGACGGTTCACGAGGTTGTAGATTGATATCTTCCTGCAGTCTACAGCTTTCTTCTTCATTAAAAGAACATAAGAAATTAAGAAATAGGAGCAGAAGTAGGTCATACAGCACCTCGAGCCTGCTCCGCCATTCAATATCATGACTGATGTGATCATGGACTCAGTTCCACTTCCTTGCCTGCTCCCCATAACCCCTTATCGTTTAAGAAACTGTCTATTTCTGTCTTAAATTTATTCAATGTCCCAGCTTCCACAGCTCTCTGAGATAGCGAATTCCACAGATTTAAAACCCTCAGAAGAAATTTCTCCTCATCTCAGTTTAAAGAGGGCGGCCCCTTATTGTAAGATCATGTCCTCTAGTTCTAGTCTCCCCCATCAGTAGAAACATCCTCTCTGTATCCACCTTGTCAAGCCCCCTCATAATCTTATACATTTCGATAAGATCACCTCTCATTCTTCTGAATTCCAATGAGTAGAGGCCCAACCGACTCAACCTTTCCTCATAAGTCAACCCCCTCATCCCTGGAATCAACCAAGTGAACCTTCCCTGAATTGCCTCCAAAGCAAGAATATCCTTTCGTAAATATGGAAATCAAAACTGCACGCAGTATTCCGGGTGTGGCCTCACCAATACCCTGTATAGCTGTAGCAAGACTTCCCTGCTTTTATACTCCATCCCCTTTGCAATAAAGGCCAAGATTCCATTGGTCTTCCTGATCAC
This sequence comes from Pristiophorus japonicus, assembly GCF_044704955.1. NCBI lineage: Eukaryota > Metazoa > Chordata > Chondrichthyes > Pristiophoridae > Pristiophorus > Pristiophorus japonicus. The sequence goes on along the minus strand of NC_091984.1, from coordinate 196,774,878 downwards.
TTGCTGTACCTGCATGCCATCCTTTTGTGTTTCATGCACAAGTATCCCCAGGTCCTGCTGTACTGCAGCACTTTGCAATTTTTCTCCATTTAAATAATAACTTGCTCTTTGATTTTTTTCTGCCAAAGTGCATGACCTCACACTTTCCAATATTATACTCCATCTGCCAAATTTTTGCCCACTCACTTAGCCTATGTCCTTTTGCAGATTTTTTGTGTCCTTCTCCTCCCATCTTTGCATCGTCAGCAAACTTGCCTATGTTACACGCGGTCCCTTTTTCCAAGTCGTTAATATAGATTATAAATAGTTGGGGTCCCGGCACTGATCCCTGTGGCACCCCACTCGTTACTAATTGACAACCAGAGAATGAACCATTTAGCTCGACTCTCTAGTTTTCTGTTAGTTAGCCAATCCTCTATCCATGCTAATATATTACCTTCAGTCCCGTGAACTTTTATCTTTTGCAGTAATCTTTTATGTGGCACCTTGTCAAATGCCTTCTGGAAGTCCAAATACACCACATCCACTGGTTCCCCATTATCCACCCTGTTCGTTACATCATCAAAGAATTTCAGCAAATTTGTCAAACATGACTTTCCCTTCATAAATGCATGCTGACTCTGCCTGACCGAATTTTGCTTTTCCAAATGTCCTGTTACTCTTCTTTAATAACGGACTCCAACATTTTCCCAACCACAGATGTTAGGCTAACTGGTCTATAGGGCTGAAATTTCCCCAACCCCCTTTTCTGGCACACGCTCCCAAGATGCGCCGACTTTGTGCGTTCAAACGGCGCCAAAAAACTTACCAACGATTCTGGCCGCTCAGCTGTGTGTCCGAGATCCTAGCGGGCGTTTCTCGTGGAGTGGGGGGGGGGGCGGAGCTACAGCCCTGCGCCAAAAACAGTGCCGGCAGCTGCGCGCATGTGCAGTGGACTCTGCGCACATGCACATTAGCTCCTCGCCCTCCCAGTGCGCCCTGCAGACTGTGAGCCGGACCCACTGCTCGCCGCCTCTATCCCTGGCCAAAGGGACGACCCGATGTCCGCCGCCCCTATCCCTGGCGGAGGGGACGACCCGATAATCTTCAACAGCACTTCCCGATAAAACATGGGCCAGCAGGCAGCAGTGTGGAGAGAACGTTGCATTTTGTGTGGACACATCAAAACATTATGACCCAACACTGATTAAACTTTCTCTGGAGAGAGGTCCAGTCCCTCGGAGAGAAGTCAAGTCACTCGGGGGACCGAGTTAGGAAGGTAGGACTTAAGTTTCATTTTTATTATTTATTTATTTATTATTTATTATTGATGGTTTTTATGCTTCTTTAATGTTGTTGTGAAGGTGCTTAGTGCTTTGCAAGGTCCGCTGTGCTTCCCTTCCGCCCCCTATTTCTGGCTACCTGCTCTGATTTCTTAACTCTCCGCAAGGGTTTTCTGTGCGGCCACAAGTGGCCACATACGCTGGCCTAAGTTAGGTTGGAGCAACTATTAGCTGTCCAAACTGGCTGAAATGGCCAAAACAGGCTTAGGTGGCTGGTAACGCCCCCTTTTGAAAAAAAAACTAAAAAAAATCCGAACTAACTCACTTACACTGGCACAAATTAAATGTGCAGAATGGGGATTTTTAAGATACTCCAGAAAAATTAAGTTGCTCCAAAAGAAATGGGGCAACTCCTGGCCAAATTTGGGCTCACAGTTCTTGCTTTTTGTCTGCCTCCTTTTTTTAAGTAGGGGCGTTACATTTGCAGTTTTCCAATCTGCTGGGACCTCCCCAGAATCCAGGGAATTTTGGTAAATTACAACCAATGCATCCACAATCCCTGCACTACTTCTCTTAAGACCTTAGGATGCAAGCCATCAGGTGCAGGGGATTTAACTGCCTTTTGTCCCATTATCTTACTGAGTACCACCTCCTTTGTGATTGTATTAAGCTCCTCTCTCCTCCCCCCCCATAGCCCCTTGACTATCCACTGTTGGAATATTGTTAGTGTTCTCTATCGTAAAGACTGATACAAAATATATGTTCAGAATTTCTGCCATCTCCATGTTCCTCATTACTAATTCCCCGGTCTCGTCCTCTAAGGGACTATCATTTACTTTAGCCACTCTTTTCCTTTTTATATACCTATAGTAACTCTTGCTATCTGTTTTTATATTTCGTGCTTGTTTATTTTCATAGTCTATCTTCCCTTTCTTAATCATTTTTTTAAGTCATTCTTTGCTGGCTTTTAAAAGCTTCCCAATCTTCTGTCCCCCAACTAGTTTTGGCCACACAGCCAATTTTTGTATCATCTGCAAACTTCTTAATCATACCCCCCTACATTCAAGTCTAAATCATTGATATATAATCACAAAAAGCGAGGGACCTGGTACTGAGCACTGCGGGACCCCATGCGAAACAACCTTCCAGTCACAAAAACATCCATCAACCATTACCCTTTGCTTCCTGCCTCTGAGCCAATTTTGGATCCAACTTGCCACTTTGCCTTGGATCCCATGGGCTTTTACTTTCGTGACCAGTCCGCCATATACCAGTACCTTATCAAAAGCCTTGCTAAAATCCATATACACAACATCAAACACACTACCCTCATCGACCTTCTTTATTACCTCCTCAAAAAATTCAATCAAGTTAGTCAGACAAGACCTTCCGTTAACAAATCCATGCTGACTGTCCTCGATTAATCAGTGTCTTTCTAAATGAAGATTTATCCTGTCCCTCAGAATTCTTTCCAATAACTTTCCCACCACCGAGGTTAGGCTGATTGGCCTGTAATTACTTAGTCTACCCCTTTCTCCCTTTTTAAACAAAGGTACAATGTCAGCAGTCTTCAAGTCCTCCAGCACCACACCTGTAGCCAGAGAGGATTGGAAAATGATGGTCAGAGCTTCTATTTCTTATTTTGCTTCTCTTAACAGCCTGGGATACATCTGATCCAGGCCTGGGGATTTATCCACTTTCAAAACTGCTAAGCCCCTTAATACTTCCTCTCGCACTATATTTATTTCATCTAATATTTCACACTCTTCCTCTGAGTGCAATGTCTGCATCGCCCTTCTCTTTTGTGAAAACAGATGTAAAGTATTCATTAAGAACCATACCCACGTCTTCTGCCTCCACACACAGATTACCTTTATGGTCTCTAATAGGGCCTACCTCTTTCTTTAGTTATCCTCTTTCTCTTAATGTATTTATTAAACATCTTTGGGATTTCCTTGATTTTACTTGCCAAAATGTTTTCATACTCTCTCTTTGCTTTCCTAATTTCCTTTTTAATTTCATCCCTGCACTTTCTATACTCCTCTAGGATTTCCGCAGTATTGATCCCTCGGTATCTGTCATAAACCTCCGTTTTTTTTTCTTCATCCTACCCTATATGCCCTTTGACATCTAGGGGGCTCTAGATATGTTAATCCCACCCTTTTTCTTTAAGGGAACATACTTGCTCTGAACCCTCAAGATCGACTCCTTGAATGCCTCCCACTGCTCTGACACTGATTTACCTTCCATCGGCTGTTTCCAGTCCACTTTGGCTAAATCACATCTCAGTTTTGTAAAACTGGTTATCCCCCAATTGAAAACTTTTATTCTTGGTCTATCTTTGTCCTTTTCCATAACTATCCTAAATCTAACTGAATTATGATCACTAGGACCAAAATGCTCTCCCATTGATACCTGCCCAGCTTTATTCTCTAAAACTAAGTCCAGAACCACCTCTCTTGTTGGGCTTGCTGTATGCTGGCTAAAAAAGTTATCCTGCATGAATTTTAGGAATTCTGCACTCTCTGTATCTTTCACACTAATTCTATTCAAGTTAATATTATTCCCAACTATTACTGCCCTATGATTTTTGCACTTCAGAAATGTGCCTTCTATCTCCCTCTGATTGTTTGGGGGTCTATAGAACATTCCCAGCAGTGTGATCGCCCCTTTTTTGTTCTTCAATTCAACACGTATGGCCTCATTTGATGATCCTTATAACATATTATCCCTCCTCACAGCTGTAATTGTTCCTTTAATCAATACTGCAACCCCCCTCGTCCTTTTTTATCCCCCTCTCTATCCCGTCTGAAAACCAGGAATGTTGAGCTGCCATACCTGCCCTTCTTTCAGTCATGTCTCAGTAATAGTTGTAATATCATACACCCAAGTGTCTATCTATGCTCTCAGCTCATTTGCCTTATTCCCTAGACTCCTTGCATTGAAGTATATACCATTTAGCCCTGCCAAACTCCCTTGTTGCCTATTTTCTAGCCTTTGTTTCCTCTGCCTTCCAAATTCGCTTTCTAATTTTCTGCTTTTGAATTCCAGCTTTGCTTCTCTCCCTTCTGAATCTACTCTCATGTTCCCAGCCCCCTGCCAAGCTAGTTTAAACCCTCCCCAAAAACACCAGCAACCCCCCGTGAGGACTTATAATCCATTTTACTTGCACTGCATACTATTTCTGTTGACTTAATTTATAAAACCTCCCCAAAATGTCATAACTGAGAACATTGATATTCATAGTGTCGAAATTGACCATAAAATTAAATATTCACTGATGTTGGAACATGCAAGAGGGTTGTAAAAATTAAAAAAGACAATTTCTAGTAATTTTTTTTTAAACTGATGAATACACCACCTTAAAATACCCAACATGATTTGAAATAATAAATCCAACTGTAATTATCTGACTCTCCAGTATTGCTGCTGTGACTAATATTATTCAAAAAGAGATGGCTTATGTATTGAGATTTTTTATTATTTTTGTTAAATACTGAAATGTCTTTGCATTTCTGCACAAATCTGTATTTGCTTTAAATCAATCAAAATGGGCTAAAACACTACAACATTGTTGCTTCACAGTTGTAAAACAGGAGAGAGTAATTGCATTTTTTATGAATCAAGTAAAATCATAACATTAGGATATGTAAGTCTTGTGTTAGAGAATTTACTATGTCTGGATTACAGAATAAAGACTAGTCGTCATGTTCAAAGTGACAGATTAGCATGTTTTAGTCATTCTCTTGTGAAAACGTCTTATTTATAGGATTGCTGGACGTGAGCCCAGGTGAAATATGGAAAATATGCCATTTAAAAAAAATTGGTAATCCCCAATTCATCATTGAACACATGACGCTTTAATGGTCAACACAATAGCGCAAAATAGGAGTACAAATTATGATGGAGTAGAAGATAATGGATGCAGAGATATCAGATTAAATTTGGTGTAATCAGTTTGTTTTTAAATGAATGGGTTTATTTTTCCTGTATCATCTTGTCATATGGCTGAAAAAAATGGATGGCCGTCGTATTATGAGCTGTGCACATGCAAACTCTCTAACCACAGACACTTTTTGTCTCGTCATGCACTGTGCACCTCTAAAGGAAATCCAAGTTAGAACATAATATCTTTCAAGTGATTGCGAATTATGCCAATTAAAAAAAACCCACATCTCTCAGGGTAAACAGAAAGAAGCAAAGAGATAGGCACAAATGTAAAAAAAAAGCATTTTCGTGTGGGGGGGGGGAGCGGTAAAGACCGGGTACACACAAAAGGATCAGAAACAAGAAACTTATTAATTAATTGTCTTGGCCCCACTTATTTATTTTAGTTGATTTCTTATTCAGTTGTGAATTAATACACGTTTCATTATTTTGAAGGAGTGAATATCATTTGTGTGTATATTTTTGGGTGAGAACATTCTGATTAGGGACATGTGTCAGTCAGTGGCTCAGTGGGTAGCACTCTCATCTCTGAGCCACAAGGTTGTGGGTTCAAGTCCCACTCCAGAGACTGGAGCATAAAAATCTAGGCGGACACAGTACAAAGGGAATACTGTGCTATCAGAAGTGCTGTCTTTTGGATGAGACGTTAAACCTCTCAGGTGGACGTAAAAGATCCTGTCGAATTATTTTGAAGAAGAACAGGGGAGTTTTCCCCAGTGTCCTGACCAATATTTATCCCTCAATCAATGTCACTAAAACAGATTATCTGGTCATTAACACATTGCTGTTTGTGGGAGCTTGCTTTGTGCAAATTGGCTGCTGTATTTCATACTTTACAACAATGACTACACTTCAAAAAGTATTTCATTGGCTGTAAAATGCTCTGGAACAACCATGAAAGGCGCTATATAAATGAAAGGTTTTCGTTCTTTTTACTTGAAAATAAACAGTAATCCTCAAGTTGTTTTATTAGGCGTTATCATTAAAGGTTGTGGCATGATGAAAAGTAAATGTTCGAATATATCCGACTGTGTTAAACAGTTGCCTCAGAGCCAAATCTGCCATTAGGTTACAGGCATATGAAAGATTGATTTTAATACGTTATTGAGCATTTTCAGTGGTTGGCCAAGATCCTGTTGATTTCACAGCAACCGTTTGATGCAGTAAAATAAATTTGTTGAAAAAATAACTGCATTTATCACGAGTTTTATGATTCTTTCCTCTTTGGCCCACTAATGGAATAATTAGGAAAATATTTAGTTATGCTAAATAAAATGGTGTCACTAATGTACATTTAGTGATTTGCTCAATTATGTTGACATAACATTGGATACCAATACAGAAATCAATTGGGCAGCTACTTTTTAAAAAAAATACTCTTCAGTGTTCATGTTAGCAGTAGTTATGACCAGTGTAACTGAGCAATATGAACCAGCAGTTTCAAGCCAAATTCCCAGACTGTGTTGAACTAACTGATTTCAGCTGGATTGTCACTCGGGACAAAATGTGCTCAGTGTCACTGGGCTAGGAGCGGAACATAAGTCAGGATTGAGACTTCGTATTGACAACACACCTATCCTTTCTGGAAACTGCACACGTGGATATGGGTGGGTTCAGCTGTAATGCCTGAAAGAATTATTTTTCTATCGAATTCTTTGCAGGAGATTAATCTGGTTAGCCCTATTCATTATCTGTGGAACTCTACCAAAGAAAATTGGAACACAATTTCTTTTATATATATTATAAATGTGCCAGCAATCTTCTTTGAAACAGGAATTTAAATTTCTGGATCATATGTGCATTGTACAAAATCATGACCACATTCATTAGTTGGATAAATCAACCATTTAATTTTCTGGCAATTAGAGTCCTAAAAATGCTCAAAAATTATGAGGGGCCACAAATTCTCTTGTTTCAAATATTCCCCGAGATCATTTGCTTGCTTAAAAAAAAGTGCTTTGGAATAATGTTAAAATCATTTTTTGTTGGGGGGGGGGGGGGGCAGGGGAAGATGAGGATAAGAGGAGCCAAGTCATACTTACTGGCTGTGCCAAAGATTATTATTACAGCAAGAAGCTAGTGATGACTGAATAGCATTATTGGGCATCAACTCAACAATGTAAGATGACAGTTGCGATCAAAAATAGGGGAAAACTTTAGCCTAGTGCTCTCCGCAATGAAGTGGAGGCCATCCAATTATAAACCGATATTACAACATTTCATCGTAAAGGTGCAGGATGGATTCATACGGAATACAAAATTTATACAAAAAGTGGCTTTACCTGATAACACGATTGGCAGAATACTGCATGCAGTTCAAAGGTTTCTACCATGTACTAAGTTAAGCATGTTTCAAATAAAATGAGGTACTATGGGCCCAAGTTTCCACATGATTTGCGCCTGATTTTTAGGAGCAACTGGTGGAGAACGGACTATCTTAGAAATCGCAATTCTCCACATTTTTTTTTCTGCAGTTCTCGTCAGTTAGAACAGTTTCACTTTGGAACAGAATTTTTTCTTCAAAATGGGGCGTGTCCGGCCACTGACGCCTGATTTCAAAGTTTCCACAGTGAAAACGTACTCCAAACTAACTTAGAATGGAGCAAGTGAAGATTTTTGTAGAACTGAAAAAATCTTGTCTACACATTAAAAAATCAGGTGCAGGTTACAAATTAGGCGTCCAGAACGAGGTGGGGGGAGGGGGAAGGGAAGTCATTAAATTCTATAATAAATCCTTATTTATACTTATACAAATATTATACAAATAAATCCAACCTGAATAAAAATTTATCAGCAAAGAAAAGATTAAATAAACCATCTTCCGACCTGTGTGAAAGTGCTTCAGCCAGGGAGAATGGTGCAGGAAGCCTCAAGTTGAGGCAGCCGTTCGTTCCCGCGGGGGGGGGGGGGGAGGCAGCCGTTCGTTCCTGCGGGGGGGGGGGGGGGGGGGGAGAGGAGGCAGCCGTTCGTTCCTGCGGGGGGGGGGGGGGGGGGAGGAGGCAGCCATTCGTTCCTGCGGGGGGGGGGGGGGGGGAGGAGGCAGCCGTTCGTTCCTGCGGGGGGGGGGGGGGGGGGGGGGGGGGGGAGGCAGCCGTTCGTTCCTGCGGGGGGGGGGCCGACGGCAGGCCATTGGGAAACGGCTGCCTCAACTTTCTGCAGCCTTCTCACTGCTGCAAGAAGCCTCAGTGCTGATGGCAATGTGCTTTTATTAAAAAATTTTCAAAAATTAAACAGCTACAAAGAACTACAAAAATGGCCGAGTGCCAATGTTTCCTTCACACTGCGCATACGCTCCAACACGCACGCGCAGGGTTGCCGGCAGGAAAAAAACTAATTTAAATGGTACCCGCCCCCTCCCACTTACAAAATCGTCGCGAGTGGTAGGCTCCTTTCCCCCTGGGCGCCACGTCAAGCAGACATGGAGCTGCAGGGCGCTCCAGAATCGCGCAGTTTTTTTCCGGCGCCGTTTTCGGCACAAAAAACGGGCGCCCAGCTCAGAGGGGCGCCCGTTTTTTATCGTGTGGAAACTTGGGGCCTTAATATCTAGTGTGGACTTCACTTTCTGACTTGGCTCTCATTCATCATGTTTTCCCTTTCCTTTAAACAACTACATACTTAAATATAACAAATGAACTGCATAAATAGAGATTCAAATAGAATTTTGAAATCTGGCTCGTGGTAAAGCCCAGTTTTAAAATTGGCTGTCATCTTTTTGGAAGGACCCTCATCTCAATTTGTAGACCACTTTATTCAAGTCCTTCACCATATACTTCTTTCACACGCATTAAGTAATCAAAAGTTTAACTGACTTTTAAAAAAAAAATCAGAAGGCAGTTTGCTTACTGTTAAACATGTATAATAACCAAATACGTAACACAATTAATTAGAGATACAAAAAGTTTAAATCAAGTATGCTTCAATATATGTTATTTTGCAAATGTGATGGAAATTCAGCTTAAAATCATAAAGTAATTAAAGGGTGAAGGAAGCCATTCGGCCCATCGTGCCTGTACTGGTTCTTTGAAAGAGCTATCCAATTAGTTCCACCGTCAAGCTCTTTTCCCACAGAACTTTATATTTATATTAATGTAGCTGGCTGTCCATTGCCGCGGCCCTGACCTGCGAGGAAACACTAGCGGCAGGTCGGGGTCTTAAAAGGAGTGGCGTGGAGGCAAGATACAGCGTGAGCCAGTTCAGGAGGACGACGACTTGGAGGAAGGCGACTGGATTGGACGTCACCATAATCCAGGTCGCTGATTGGAGCATAGGTAGCTACAGCTGGAGAGGCAGCAAGCAGCTGAGGAGCGGCGAGGTCAGGGCGAAGGAGTGGCGAGAGATTGTAGAGCGACATGATCGGGGCCAGGAGAGGCCTGAGTTCAGGACTCAGAAGAGAGGGCCCAGGGGCAGCACGAGCCAGCCCACACTGATGTGTGCGCGCACTAGGTCCATATAGCAGAGCTGGTCTCCAGTCGTCTTGGTTAATTCTTGCCACTGGGCCAAGACTTAACTCTGTCAAGCCCGTGTGGTGACTGGTGTGCAACGGCCACCACACGTTAAAAACATCCACACACAGGCATCTTCCACCCTTCAATATGTAGTTCGGGACCTAGAATATCAGGTCCCTCATTGTAACACCTGTGAACTCATCCCCTTTTTGGCGTGGAAGCAAGTCATCCTCGATACGAGGGACCGCCTAAGTAAGTAAGTATTTTCTTTCCCATAGACATGTTTTCTTTTCAAGTATATATCCAAATCCCTTTTAAAAGTTACTTTGGAATCTGCTGCAACTATCATTTTAGGCAGTGTATTACGGATCATAACTCACTACATTAACAAAATTCTTCTCCTCTCCGCCCAGTTCTTTTGCCAATTATCTTAAATTCGAACTTACCTTATTGCCAGTGGAAAAAGTCAAAACCCTTTATAATTTTCAACATCTCTATTAAAACTCCCCTTAACTTTCTCTGCTCTAAGGAGAACAATCTCAGTTTTTTTAATCTCTCCACATAACTGAAGTCCCTCATCCCCGGTAAATAATCTCTGCGCTCTCTCGAAGGGCTTAACATCCTTCGTAAAGTGTGGTAACCAGAATTGGACACAATACATCAGTGGTGGCCCAACCAGTGATTCATAAAGGTTAAGCATAACTTCCTTGCTTTTGGACTTTATGCCTCTATTTGTAAAGCCAAGTATCCTGTATGCTTTTAACAACCTTATCAACTTGTCTTGCCACAAAGATTTAAGTATGAATTCTGAACTTTTTCCCTCAATGTATTACTACAAGATAAGTTTTTGAAATGAATAAATACATTTTCAATAGGAAAATTCTATTTAAATTTATATTTAGCAAAAAAAACCCCTAAAACATAAAAGCTTAGGAGGCAAATTATTTATGCTTATTTAACAATAGACACGAAGTATGTCAAAACGATAAGTTTAAGCAATCTGTACTAAACAACATAAATCTGCAATATCTTATCTTGAAGCGCTAGCAAAAACAAAAGTCCAAAAAAGCATTACTTAGCTAAAAACCCAAGAATAGATCATGACTAGTTTCAGATGACAAAGGAAGAAATTGTCCCTCCCACCCCCCCGTAGCCCACCCCTCCACCCTCCTCCAAAGAACTGCCTTGAAGACCGTTCTCTTTTACCCAACATTTCAAATGGATTTCAAGTCAAAAATCTGCCCAGTGGAAGTACTTTTTGTTCCTAGATCTGTATCCACGGCAGTAGTAATTTCCACAAAGAACATAATTTATACTAACTATACTATGTGAGAATTTCTGATTCACTTTTTTTTTTAAGTTCCTCAATATCCCCAACAATACATTTTTAATGTAGGGCTGTTTGTGCTGGAACAATTTGATTGTAAATTTGACCAATTCTTAAGAATGAATGCCAACACCCTCTCCACCAAGGCTTTTGTTACCAAAAATGGGAGCAACTTCATATGTCTGACTAATGTGGCACTTCTCCTTACAAAATGTGTATGTAGCAGGACAATTCTAACAAATTATTTTTGTCAAATGTTAAGAAATTTCCAATGACACTCAATGAAAAAACAGCAACAATAGAGTACCGTAGATGTGTACCAACAACCTGAAGTAACTTTAAAAAATATATATAATTAATAAACTAGTTAAGAAATCAAAAAAGAAAATCTTTTCCAAATTCAACTACTTTAATTTTACAATCCTTGATTACCAAACGAGCATCGGTTTTAACGTTATTAATAAATCACAGGAAAAATTGGGTCTTCATTATTGGAAATTGAGACTCAAACAGCTGGCATCAAAGCGAAAGGCTATTACTTTGCTAATGCAGAAGGGAAGTTTTTAAGATTTGCTATTGAACCAACACTAATCACAGTATTTTCTTACAAAAAAAACAATTATTGGGCCTGAATTTGTGGTCGGAGGCTTCCCGCGAGGAAATACCTCCAATCTGCAAATAAAATCTGCACCTACCTTCTGCCTCGGGATCCACGGAGACTCGCATTCCTGGGTCTCTACGCGTATGCATGCGTGGCGGCCCACATGTCCCAGGGGCGTATGCGATTTGCAAGTGCTCCTGGGATCACGTGGGCCGGCCCAATCAAAGGGAATCCTCATTCTTGCTTATGGGGATCCCATAAATAATACATTTACATACCCAATAAATAAATAAATAAATACATATTTAAAATTAATTAAAATACAATTTAAAGATTTAAAACAAAAATTTAATTTTTTGAAAAATAAATTTAAACATTTTAAAGGGGCAAAAAATAACTAACTTATTTTACAGGTGTTTTAATGCTTAAATAATTGGGAAAAAAATGAATTTTTATATTAATATAAACTCTTACGCTGGTAGGCCTGCTTTTACCAGGCGTATGAATTTCACGGTCATTCGCTGGGCAGTAGTTGGGCTCTCCAACCATCTATGCCCTTTACCTAGGTATGGCTACGATCTGCCAAGAAGATTCTTGAAAGCCGTAGACCCCAGAAAATATGGGCCAGTTAATTACCATTGGACATTTTTCAATGTATTTAAATGATTTACAACATAGCATTTACTAAGTAAACCAGTCAGTGAAAGCACCTCGGCAAATTTTTCTTTATTCTAGCAATAAATCAACCACATCTATTTAGTCCCACTGAAAGTAAACTTTTTCTTTGGCACATGAGTTCCATTCGTACACTCATTTTAGTCATTTATTATTATTTATTTATTTATTTATTTTTTTTTTTAAGTGTCCTTCCACTGTTTTAGGTTTCATGTCATCGTGCATCAATCCCTAGTCGAAGAAATCAGATAGCCTGCACCCAAGTCACCGCCACTCAACTTTGACAAGGTGGTGAACGACCAGCAGTCAAAAATGAATAAAGCATTGATTTTCCTTACGACCATGTGGAGAAACATAATCTTTCTTGGTCTTCCCTGGCTGAAATGGAACTTGCTGTGTAGGGAATTACAGGTGCGAGTCATCTTGCTTTGTTGAATCACTGGACCAACCTTGGCTTCAGGTTTTCTAACTCTTAATCCATTATGAAACTACTCAGGGCTAAATTAATTGGTAAACTTTTGTGAAAAATCTGAAAGGTAGAAATTATACCCTTCATTTACTCAGCATTTTGTCTCATAACCTATGTTTACTAAGCCACAAAACGATGCAAGTAGAAAATGGACGGATTAAATTTGATTTATAATCCTATTGTGCCCTCTGGTGATTAAACGAGAGAAGTGCACTAACTTTTTCAGTCCAGGCTTCAATAATAAAAAAACATTTCACACTACATCTCTTCCTAACTTCATTGCAAAATTGTACATTACTAAATGGAGATTTAATCTCGCCTACACATCTTGCTCTTAATTCACATTATTTAGTCTAGTGGACATCAAGCAATCAGCTCGATTTATAAAATCACATGCATTAAAATTCTTGGGCAAGATTCCTCCCGCGCTCCGCCTCCACCACCCTGCCCACCAAAATACATTTTTCTTTAAAATTTACCATTCACTTACACAATTGCAGCAATGCAGTGTTTTGATATGTGCAATTCTTGAGAATGTAACTTTGTTAGGTGTAACAAAGAAAAAAGCAACGACAGTGATCTTTTAGCATCTATAGATACCAAGCCATCTATAACCAGTATAAATGTTGGAAAGTTTGTTAATCCTACTGTGGAGGGAGCAATATACTAATAAAATGATCTATCTGTGCTCAACAGCAATTACGAAAAGTCCAACTTAGCAACTAGGCTGCAGACAAACTACTAAGTTCCGTTATGGGGAAATTTGAGAGTGGATTTTTGGTGGGGAAGAACAGAGCAGCTCCCAAATGTTTTAGAAAATAAATTCAATTGCCCAAAGAGGTGAAAAAAATATTGACACCTTGTATCTTGTGGTGCATGGAAGGTCTTGTGACAAAAAGTTGAGCACAATGGTGATCTTCACTGCCAATAGTAGTGAATTGCAGTTGTTTGACTATACCTGCAGGTCTCGATGGACCTGCTAGCATATAATGACAACCTCCCTAGCGAGCCTGATCCTCCCCATGTATTGCACCTTTCCCTTATCCAGGTAGCTTATTCAATTGCATTAGATCTATTGCAGTACCGTCTGAGTAATATCCACTCTGCTCTTTTCTTTCTCTTCCATGGAATATATGCAAAGATGGCTGATATACTCATGTTCTCAGCCACAAACTCCTCTAAGTTGGCTGAACCACATCTAGTACTTTTGGGCCTCAATCTCTTCTACTAAAACTATCTCATTCAGGATCATCCTGGAACACAAGGATAACCCTCAGCTTTTTTCTACTACCATCCGTCTCTTTAAATCTCTCTCCCCCTCTGCCTTCACCTTCAAAAATTGCGACGAGCTTATGGACTTCTTTGCTACTAAGAGTGGCTCCATTTGCTCCCCGATTCCCCCATACCCATCAAGCTAAACTTCCCCAAGTCCCCCATCTTGGCCTAGCCTTGAACCAGAGTATTTCTCTAGCTTCTATCCAATCTAATTTTGTCCATGAGACCTACCTCCTGCTGTCCCAACCCCAGTCCCCATCAACTGACCACCCCAGATAATGTTTCCCAGTTGTTCTCTTCCTGTCTCTCACTACGCAGACTCTCCTTCTACTCCTCTCTTTCCTGACCCTGTCCCCTCCTCTCTCTTCCCATGTGCTACTTAGTCATCCTCATTCCCATCTCAAATATCCCCCCCTCAACCTCTCTCAACTCCTCCCCACCTTGATCTGATTTCTGTACTTAGTCTTGACTGCGTGTGCAAACTGTAAAACGTTAGATCTCAGACATACATTATAGTGTCTGTGTGTGTGTGTGTGTGTGTGTGTGTGTGTGTGTGTGTGTGATAGTGAGTGTAAGTGTGCGCGAGAGAGATATGTTGCAGTGCCTTCAATGTTTTTGTGAAATAATTTTTTTTTTAAAGCTAGATGGAAAAAATGGCATATCAAAAACATTTCAGAAATTATTTTGAGCTATTTGTGGAAGCCCGTTTGTGCAATGATTAGTTTTATTGGTAAAATGTGGATATGTGAATTTGTAATTGGAAAAAGATGACACAAATATGTGATAAAGGAAAGTAAAACTGCGCAAATAGAAGTGCATGTAGAGGCAACATTTTTATCAATATCACAAACAGATTATCTCACTGGTGTGTGCACATTGGTTTCTGCATTTCCCTACATCACAATTACTACACTTCAGGAGTACTTTGTTGGCTGTTAAGAGTCATGTGACAAATGAAAATTCCTACTTCCTTCCGATAATGTAGAGAAGCAGAAGAAATGAGACAGGAAGAGAAACAGTAACAAGACAACAGTGGAGACAGGTAAAAGAGAGGTCATATTCTCCAACTTAGCATGTGCAATGCCATAGGAAATTAAAAACATTGGCTTGATGACCAATAATTGAGAAATCTTAAAATAGTTTCTCACCTGAAAAGCTCTCGGATTTCCTTTACTTTTGCCTGGAAAGGAATATTTCGAATCAGAATTTTGGAGACCTTCTGTTTCTTTGCTTTTTGGAGTTTTCTAGCTGGATTCACAGACCTGCATACAAAAAGATTTTGGTATGTTTTTAATAGTGCAAACAATTGGATAACGCAATGTAGAAAACTAGGGAGAATCCAAGAACAGTAATACTAGATATGAAAACATTTTGGTAGAGCTGTTACCTCATCAATGGCTAGAACTATCTGAAGTGACTTCCAAAGCTTACCCATGTAGATAGATGTCAGTATTGACTCATAAATGCTTCATTGTTATCTGCTTGAATGGCATAAGATCTGAATAAAAGCCTACCTAGTTATATTTTTTTAAATAAAAAAAATTCAACATGGTCTCACCTACTTTGGCTTGTTATAATTTCTTGTGTGAATGTTGTTCTTGAATTTGATGTGGGGGAGGGGAAGAAAATAATAAATGTTTCCACTGCCCTACACAGATTTTGCTAGCTTTCATGTCACCAATTCTAAAAATAATGACTGCTTCAGGAATTTCCTCAACAGCTGATGAATATATGGAATCAGAAAGCCAGCTAATGTCTGATTCAACAATTTATCACCACTGTGTAGTACTCAGTCTGGACCAACAAAGTGTTTTTGTGCTTGTTGGCCTGCATAGAGCTTTTCTATCAATGGGGAAAGGTACAGTTGCCAGTTATTGTGCATACAAAATGATTCCTACATCTTCAGAATATTTCCTTCCTTTTTGAATACTTAAGCAGCAATTTCACTTGCTAGTTTTCAGTAATATTTATGATTGACTTTATAGGCTGGTTATGCTATACATTTGACACTATGAAATCACTGGTTTCACAACACTGCACAATGCAACTCTGGTGCAAAGTTATCCAATTGAATTTAAGAAATTGGCGTGAAAATACCTCAAGTAGGTGCCACTTTGGTCTTATACTTGCTGTGGTGCAACAGAAATTGGTGCAAAGTGAAGTCAGGTATTGTTGGCATTAAAATTTAACCAGCATCTGGGCATTGGTAAGCAGAGCTCTGTGTATACGTGTGTCATGTATCTGCACTGTTGTCTCCAAAAGTGAGAAGAATCCTTTAGAGTAGCATTTCATTGTGATATTCCTGAAAATTTTCCTGAAAACCTACACCCTACATAATTATTCCATCAGAAATTTTCCAGGATATTATGATGCAAGTGACTTATGCCATGACTACTCCATAATTTCCTGGAACTTTTGTGTCGCTCTGCCGCTACCACTGTGAAAACTTAATAATCATAACTCCATCCCCATTTAATCAATGGCGATTGCTAATTTCCTGAATTAACACTACTTTTATCAGCATTGTCACTTAGACTGGTAAATAATGGCGCTGGTGGGCCCCTGGTGGCAGTTCATTGTTGCATCACAATTTGCTTTCAAAGGTCTATTATATATAACCTCAGAGCCCCATGAAAATGTGCACGCAATTTTAATGTTAAGAAACACAAAAAGTTAGCATGCAGGTACAGCAAGTAATCAGGAAGGCAACTGAAACTTTGGCCTTAATTGCAACATGGATGGAGTCTCTCATCGTCATTGGCAGTCCCTTGAAACGAGGATGACTTGCTTCCACTCCAAAAAAGGATGCGTTCACAGGTGTTTCTGTGAAGGACTTAAACTACATCCTCAAGGGCGGAAGATGCCTGTGCGTGGATTTTTTTTAAACATGTGGTGGCCGTTGCACACCAGCCACCATACGGGCTTGATAGAACTAGGTCTTGGTCCAGTGGCAAGGATTACTGAAGACAACTGGGGACCAGTTCTGCTGCACGGACCTAGTGCGCACACATATCGCAGTGTGGGCTGGCCCGTGCTGCCCCACGGCCCCTATAAAAGTGGGGAAGTCGAGCTCCAACTGTACAGGGCGTTGATAAGACCACACTTGGAGTACTGCTTACAGTTTTAGTCTCCTTATTTAAGGAAGGATATACTTGCATTGGAGGCAGTTCAGAGAAGGTTCACGAGGCTGATTCCTGAGATGAAGGGGTTGTCATATGAAGAAAGGTTGAGCAGGTTGGGCTTATACTCATTGGAGTTTAGAAGAATGAGTGGTGATCATATTGAAACATAAGATTCTGAGGGGGCTAGACAGGGTAGATGCAGAGAGGATGTTTCCCCTCATGGGGGAATCTAGAACTAGGGGGCATAGTTTCAGAATAAGAGGTCGCCCATTTAAGACAGTAATGAGAAGGAATTTCTTCTCTCAGGGTCGTGAATCTTTGGAATTCTCGACCCCAGGGAGCTGTGGAGGCTGGGTCATTGAATATAGTTAAGGTGGAGATAGACACATTTTTGAATAAGTGAGTCAAGGGTTATGGGGAGCGGGCGGGGAAGTGGAGTTGAGGTCAGGATCAGATTAGCCATGCTCTTACTGAATGGCAGAGCAGGCTTGAGGGGCCAAATGGCCTACTCCTGCTCCTATTTCTTATGTTCTTAATGTTTTATTTTCAAAATTGATGTTTATGTCCTTGTTAAGACATTCCGATAGAACAGATCAAACTGCAGCAATGTACACAGTATTTTTTGGGCATATTTGTTGCGTCAATTTCAGGTTGATTTCATAAATCAACTGGAGCTACAAATCTATCAGTAACTTTATTACTTTAATAAAAAGATAAATTTTAATAGAAAACAAAGTACTGTGATAGTTTGGGCTTCAAAAAGTTCTGTTACATTAATATTCGCACGTGTTAATCATACAAAAGTAAAGAGACAACACAGTCTTCACATGTGTAAATATATGTAGTTTTGTAAAGGATCAAGAAATGTCTCCCCCTGCTGATGTCTTTGTGGGAATTGTAGTGCTCAACCAATGGCAGGGCGATGCATGGCACAACATGGTTAAAATCTGACCTTCCAAAGTGTCAATACTGTTGCAATGAACTGAGTAAGCATTGCCAGTGTATTTGAGCACTCGTTAAATGTAACTGATTTATTGATAATTCAAACAATCTATCTTTTTCATCTCGTTTCTTCAGCTTGACACCATTTTAACATGGCTTTAACTGTCTTAATGGTATCTGAAAGAGAACAATCTATTGCATTCATGCAATGTATTAATTTATGAACAGAATGCCAAGTTATTGTCTTGTTCAAATAGTTTGTCTTCATTACATTTTTATAATAAACTTTTCTCATTAACGTTGGAGGCTTTTTGAACAGTGATGGAAATCAAGTTTCAATAATGTCCAGCGAAGCAAAAAAGTTAAAAGTAAATTCCTCCTCTGGAATTAGCATTGCTCTTACACAGGAATTGAGAACTCTGTGGCTACGCTTCAAAAATAATTTTCCAAATTTCACAATTTTATTATAACATCACAATTTGTTTTAAACCCCATTTTAATCTTGGATCCAGTAAATGTGAGTTGTGCTTAAATGAGAATTTGGAGCAGATTCATTCAACAGGAATTTTAAAGTGTTTTTATTCACAGACTCAACAAATACTACTTTGAGTTACAAGCATTGGGGAAATTAAGCAGCAAGTACTGGGGCCGTGTTAGAGCAGGTCAAGTCACATTAGTGTGGACCATTCTGCAATACAGCCCATAGACTTAACTGTCCAAATCTTTTAGACTGCCCACGGCACAAGAAAACTTCAACAAAAACAAACTCCAATTGATTACAACTTTCCAAGAAATTGTGGAACACTAAGGTATGATAGTAAAATAAATTTCATTTGAAAGACAATGAGGTGCATTACAAGGCAGAGCCACTGTTGTGGGTTTAGTGTGGTCAGATTCAGTGGACCAGATGATCTAATCTTCACGCTTGTTCTGTGGAGCTCAGGTAATTTTATATTGATTTAATTATCAGAGCAAACATGAATGAAAGGACTAGGACCTGTGAGAAGTGTATTAGTGTATTTGCTGTTAGATGTGCCCTTTGTATTAATCAGTCTGCCTTCCAATAAATCCCATTCTGCTAACGGACAAAAAATGGTCCAGGGAAAGATACAAAAATGCTCTCCTTCCAGGTATGTTTAAATCCCCTAGTCAGTGCTCCCCTCAGGCTCAGATGCCTTGCTGGTTTTACTTAGTGAGCAGCCTAAAAATAAATGTGTTTTTAAAACTAATTTTCACAACATTATTCTTCAATACGAAACAAAATTTGCTGATCAAACTCTGCTTTTACAATACGCAGTAAAACTGATTTCAGTATCGTTAAGATTCCATAGGTAAATGCTAAATGGTGAGGGTAATTTAAGTGTAATGAACAAAAAACCCCAGAAATTGCAGTGATTGAAACAACAATCAATCTTTGACCAAAGTGGCCCTGACAGCCTGTGACACTATCATTCAATGGCTGTTGGCTGAGCCGCTTCTGATTCACTGCTTTGCTCATTGGTGTATTCTAATTAAGAAAGAAGCAAAATATGGAATAAGCCATCAACGGCACAACCTACATCGCCCATCTTGCTGTTGCAGAAAAATTGGTGCCATGGTGTCTACTATGAGACAATAATGGATCATTAAAAAAAATCAAGTCAATTTTAATTTGTTTGCAGATTTTTTAAATAAAAAGGTACAAAGAGAAATCGAGAGACTGTTCTTATTGCAAAGTGTATATTTCCAATATATAAATTTTCACAATGCATAAGCAATGCAAGCCTTCTTCTGAATAAGTTCCAGCGAAAGTTAAAGAATGTTAATCCTTTCATTTACTCATTCCATTTTTCGTTTTATACACATCAGTTTCAAAAAGAAACCTTTCCACCACAAGCCACCTGAATGCTACAATGTATATTGTGTAGACGTCCAACACATTGAATGACATCTATCAAGTTCTTTCATGGTTTTAGCAAAAATCTTAAAACTGCAGCATAAACCAGTTCATGCAACATAACTATAGCCACAAACCTGCAAAAGCACCAAATTCCTTATTTAAATTTCAAAGACCTTTGAGTCCAGCTGTATAATCATACAATTGATATTTACAAATAAGCAGATCCATTCAATTAATTTAATAGAATAATTGCCAAAGTACTTACTTTGTCGCTCTGTCTGATATCTTCAGCTCCAGTTGATGATCATCCACCATACAGTGCTAAGGTTTCAAAAATATCCAAGTAAATGACAAACATTAGTGTAAAATAAAGAAAAAGTAAATTATATCTAAGCAGTGAGAACTGTAGTAAGAATCTTGCACTAAAATTTAAAAATTGGCAGATCACAATACCTGGAGATGATAGGGGGACAGTGAAAGTTTTTCAAATTTAAAGTATGCCCAGAAACACCATTAAGCCTTATAGTGCCACAGACTAGTCTATTGTATGCTAGCAGTCAGGCTCTGATAAGTATACTAGTTCAGCAGAGCCTCCTCAATACCCAGCATGTTTTAATACAGCAGAAATTGGCCTTCTTGCATACATGATTTGTTTCAGTGTCAAAGTGCATGAGCTGCAAACTTAAACATTGGTCGCGTAGGGAGATAAGAATACTTTGAGTCACTGGCAGCCTAAGGGCTAAAAAAAAGTTGAGAACATTTTAAAATAATCTTCCACCTGAATAGCGATGTGTTTATTTGGTTCAATAAAAGACTATAAGGTTGAATATTGATGACGTCTCAAGGTCCAGCAGGCACTGAATGTTCTATTTATATTTCAGCAAGCCCCCCTCCCACCCAAGAAAATGCTGATCCTCGTTCAAATGAATGGCAGCCAGCTGGAGACAAACCGAGATAAATCACCCGAGTGTAATTATTCTAGAGGAATGCCCAATATGCTGGATCGCCACATTACTTTTCCACTCCTACTCAAGCAGGAACTCTCTGAAAATGTGTAAATTGTATTTTGAAAGCAAGTGATTGAGTGAAAATACTTCTCTCCTCCACATCTTGTTTGAAACATTTATTCCAATACCAAGAATTTTCAAACATTCTCAGAAACTAAATTTAAAATGTTTTAAGTTTATAGCAAAAATTGTAAAGAATCAAAATTTGCTACTGTTCTGAAGCAGAGGCAGAGAAAGGAAAATAAATCTCTACAATGAGTAAATTACAAACATAGGTCTGTAGTATTGTAGTAGAAAAGATGCAGCATGCATAAATATAACAACTTTGGAATGAAGTTAAGAGCTTGGCCTTGGAGGCACTTCCTGCATTTGGGTTCCTTTAGAAAAGACTGAGACATGGGATGCAAACAGTCGTACTGTATTCCAAGGTGCTTTGCTCACTTTCCATCTCTCTCTCCAGCCTGCTATATAGCCCAATAACCGGTCCTACTAATCTGCACTGGTTCCCCCTCTATTTAGATTCACTAAGTGCTTCGCCTTCTGGCCTTTTCTTACATTACATGTAACTAACTTGTAACCTATTACCATAACCAGATAACTACAGTAGCTGCGAACACCTGTGGGGCTCGAAATCTTTTCAAGGATTAAAAACATCTTACATTATTTTGTAATCAGATTTTAGAAGGAGCTAAACTTGATCCTTTAGAAGCATGTGACAGTAGACACTGCATCTGAAGTGAGAACGATTACATCGCTGGCTCCTCCAACTTAAGAATAGAAGGTTTTTTAAACCGCTAAATGTCTTTCAGTACTCAATTTAAACAAAAAATTAACCAGGGTTGAAGGTAAAACTCATGCTCTCTATCCTGCTCGACAAGCATTGCCTTCTGGCTGAGCTCAAACTTTGATGGTATTTGTAATAAAAATCTAAAATAGACCGTTTCTGTCTCTCAGTTGTAAGATGCATGGAAGACAATGGCCAGCAAAGGTGAGGACACCATGGGAGAAATGATGCTGGGGAAAAAATGTTGTGACTTGGTGCCACATACGCTGACACAGGAATATCTCTTTCTAATATTTCAAGGCAATAAGACAGAATTTAGGTCATTTCAATTGGAGACTATGGGCTGGATTGTAGGCTTTTGTGATTTCCGGGCGGTAATGGCAGCGAGGCAGTCCTGATACCACCTGGAAATAATTTGCGCCTCATCTGCAAAATTCAGCAAAAAATGACGTTCCATGATCAGGAGCGCAAAATCAGGCATTGCACAAGGAAATTTTTTCATCCCAGCCGAAAATCACGGCGTTAAAAAAGTTTTGTTGATTTAAGGGATTCCATTGTTGTTCAGTGCCCTGCAACATAACATTGTATATTGTATGGTTTTCTTTTGGTGGGGGAACTTTTGTCACTTTGTTGCAGTAAAATTTGTGATTCATCCTGTGTCTTGCGAATCATTCCAATGTTCACCGGAGATGTGCCTTTATGGGGGCACATGGCATGTCCAGTATTAGCTCCAGCCCTCACCGGTCCATTATGAGCTGGCGACGTGCGACACTTGGTCCGGCAGCATCTCCACGCGGGATAAATGGGTCATTTTCCAGTTGGCTCGTGGGGTGCCGCAGGGATCGGTGCTGGGTCTTGGATGACTTGGATGATTAATGATTAATAACTTGGATGAAGGGGCTGAGTGTTATGTAGCCAAGTTTCTGATGATACAAAGATGGGAAAGCAAATTGCGAGAGCACAAAAAAATCTGCAAAGGGATATAGACAGGCTAAGTGAGTGGGCAAAAATTTGGCAGATGGACTATAATGTGGGAAAGTGTGAGGTTATCCACTTTGGCAGAAAAAAATAGAAAAGTAAATTATAATCTAAATGGAGAAAAATTGCAAAGTGCTGCAGTACAGAGGGACCTGGGGGTCCTTGTGCATGAATCACAAAAAGTTAGTATATAGGTACAGCAAGTAATCAGGAAGGCAAATGGAATGTTGGCCTTTATTGCAAGGGGGATAGAGTATAAAAGCAGAGAAGTCATGCTACAACTGTACAGGGTATTGGTAAGGCCACACCTAAAGTACTGCGTACAGTTTTGGTCTCCGTATTTAAGGAAGGATATACTTGCATTGGAGGCTGTTCAGAGAAGGTTCACTAGGTTGATTCCGGAGATGAGGGGGTTGACTTATGAAGATAGGTTGAGTAGGTAGGGCTTATATACATTGGAGTTCAGGAGAATGAGAGGTGATCTTATTGAAGCATATAAGATAATGAGGGGGCTTGACAAGGTGGCTGCAGAGAGGATATTTCCACTCATAGGGGAAACTAAAACTAGGGGACATAGTCTCAGAATAAGGGGCTGCCCATTTAAAACTGAGATGAGGAGGAATTTCTTCTCGAGGGTTGTAAATCTATGGAGTTCTCTGCCCCAGAGAGCTGTGGAGGCTGGGTCATTGAATATATTTAAGGCGGAGATAGACAGATAAGGGAATAAAGGGTTATGGGGAGCGGGCAGGGAAGTGGAGCTGAGTCCATGATCAGATCAGCCATGATCTTATTGAATGGTGGAGCAGGCTCGAGGAACCAAATGGCCTACAAACACCATTTACCGCACCTCCAGGGCGCAAATGAGCCGAAAATCCAGCCCTATGGGTTTGGCAGTATTTTGAACAACTTGTCAGTCTTGACAATCTCATCAAAATAGAATTATGCAAGCGTCACATTGTTTTGGGACACATTTCTCTCTTTTACCAACCCCCAAAGTACTGACACATACTTCAGTATGGGTCCATAGGTGCTCTGTGATACCTTGGCCAAGTGCTCATTCTTCATCACCAATCCCTCCACTCTTTCCAACACCCAACAATCTTGGAATTTGTAGATATCTCATCTCATGACCATGCTCCCACTAGTCCTGTTCAAGCCTCTCCAATCAAGCTTTGCCCACTACTCCATGTTATAGAAAATGATCCTGTATTACTATGCCCTTGTCTTCTCTGTTGCTTTCAAAAAATTGATGATCATACCACTCTACTCCGCAATCCAGCTCCTTAACATTCCTGTGTTACGATTCCACACATATAGCTCACAATGAAACACATCTCCTCCAATCGTCTTTCCTCTCATGCCCGTACAGGAGTCCCATTCTTGGTCTCCTTTTAATTTATATTCTACAGTTTAGCAACATTTTCTGGATGCATGGCATTAGCTTCTATGTGCACCTCAAGAATAGCTGCTCTACCTCACTGCCTCCCCGATCGACCTCAAAGCTGTTGCTATACTATCCGACTGTCTGTTGGACACCATAGACTTGGTTGAACTGAAAATTCTTCCAGTTTAAGCCTTCAGTAAAATCTAAGCCATCTTCGTCAACTCCAGCCACCACATTTGTCTTCAACTCCAACCACTTTCTCAATTATCACCTCAGGACAATTCCCGAGATGAACAGGTTATAGTATTTCAGAAGAGCTCCAGAAATGTGCATCCATGGTGTACTGTCTCAGTTCTCAGCTGAGGTTCTCTTCTGATATATGATTCATTATCAAGAATTTTTTTTTCCACCTCCAGAAGCAATACCCACTTCTGTCCCTACCTCTTTCCCTGTCCTTTTATCACCATGAGATTAGACTTCAGTCCTCTCTTTTGTAGGTTCCCTACATCCATGTTCCACAAACCGATCTCCTTTACAATGCCACAGTCCACGTTCTCCTCCAAACTACCATCACTTCTTGCCAAACTCTCCGGCAAAATATTTCTTCTAAACTCTTCAACTGTGATTCTGTCCCCTCTCAACTTTGTTTCCTTTCGCTCCTGTTCAATGTCCATTTTTCTCTTCTGCCCTGTAAAAGTTTAGATATCTTTCTGTACTTGAGCATTACTGTTGTACGAGCCTAGACAGCGAGTGTTGGCAAGCAATTCAATTAAAGGGCATTACAGCCAAGCCGAATCTGGTCTTAACGCGAGAAGTACTCTCTAGCAAAGTCACTATAGCTAGTGATAGATTTGATTTCCCCCTCCCTAGTCTGGGGTGCTAAAGCCGAATTCTAGCACCAACATCAGCAAAAAAAAAGATTAACTGATCATCTCACTGCTGTTTGTGATACTTTGCTGGGCACAAATTGGCTGCTGCTTTCCCTACATTAAAACAGTGACTACACTTTAAAAGTACTTCATTGGCTTTTGAACATCCTGAGGTCATGAAAGACGCTATAAAAAAGCAATTTTTCTCTTTCTTATTGTAATTTCAATGCTATAATCAATCACATTTGAAAGGCTACTGTATGTAACTATACAAATGAAAATATTCGAACAGTTAACGAGGTACAAATAGAACATTCCACAGATAACAATGAAGTATCATTCTTATCTCACTTGTGGAAAAGACCTAAACTCATGTCACTTATAACTTGCAAATGTCTCTCTCAATCTCGGCATGTGCGTAATATTTCAGTTACCAGTTGAGTATTTGCTCTTATGCAATGCATGGTGTTTCAGCATAATTACTTCCACTAACTTGGACCTGCAGCAGCTGGATAAATGCGCAAGTGAACTATTATACATTATCAAACTATTTATCATTTTAACAAAGCTTAGTAATTCTCACCTTTTATTTAAAATGGCACACTTTAACCAGCAATGCCATCTTACAATGCTCTATCCTTCAGTAAGAACCAGAGCCAGCAAGGTTGGAATTAAAAACAGAACTTCATAATCTGAACCATTTTCTATTGTGACAAAACAATTTAAAAATACATTTTCTGCAACCTGAGCACATTACATAAGGGAGATACCTGAAATATTATTGCACAAATACAATATAAGCTGGGTTACCTGCAGCAGTTTTAGTGCTTTGTTGGCATTCTCTGGCTTTGCATATTCCACAAAACCATATCCCATTGACAAAAGAGAACCTGTAAAATAAAAAGTATCAGAAATTCAAATGAAGCCTAACAGCTCAAGGGGTTTATTCACAAGCAGAGGTTACCAATCTGCCACATAGTTGCTCATCATTTACATCATCCAGGTTTCCATGCTGGAAATAAATCTGGATGATTAGTGTGTACAGGCATAACTGAGACCAGATAGAGCAACCATAGCCCAGCTGGCCTTCCCCTCAGCTACCAGTCACAAACTTACTGCCACATAGGCTGCAGCAAGAGACAATTTAAGGGAAAATAATTCCGAAATAAAAATCAAATAAAAATAAAGTTCAACAAATATGCATACGTGTAATAAAAGTAGACCCACTAAAAAAACTAAACTTTATAATGCCGAACTTTGTAGCTTGTGTAAGAAGAAACCATCATATTTTTGTGCAAAATATAGCATATATTCCAACAGTTGGCACCTTAATCTTGTCACCTTAATTGAAAGTAATGGCAGTATTTATAGCAGCAGCATTTCAGAATGCAAGAGAGACAGCGTAAATAACTCCTGTGCTTCCAAAATTGGTACTTAAAGAATAATTGGGCTGTAATTTGCGGCCTTTTTGGACGAGCACGAGATGCGCACACGCCTATAGAGGCACACAAGTTCCGGGTTTTCGCGCAGGTGCGAAATAAGGCAAGTTTATTTTTAGCCCCATTAAAACATGTCAATTGATTTTTTTTTAATTACATTTTAGTTTGAAATATTTAATTAAATGCCATTTTAATTCATTTCAAATATGCAATGGTTTTTATTTATTTGAAGTGCAGAGGCTTTTTGGGGGTATTTCCATTCATCCATTTTAAACTAAAAAATGGGAGGGGGGGGGGAAGGGGTCAGATGGGGGGAAATTTAGAAATCTAAAGAGGAAGGTCAATGCAATAGAGCAGTGTAGTGATTTGGGTAAAAATAAGCAGAGTGTGACAGGAAGGGATAGAGTTTAATAATTTTTATTTATATAATATTTTTAACATAGTAAAACATCCCAAGGCGAATCACAGCAGTGTTATAAGACAAAACAAATAAATTTGACACCGAGCCATAAGAAATTACAGCCGATGACCAAAAGCTTGGTCAAAGAGGTAGGTTTTAAGGAGCGTCTTAAAAGGAGGAAAGAGAGGTAGAGAGGCAGAGGTAGAGAGGCAAAGAGGTAGAGAGGCAAAGAGGTTTATGGAGGGAGTTCCAGAGCTTAGGGTCCAGGCAGCTGAAGGCAGCCACCGATGGCTGAGCAGCTATAATCAGTGATGCTCAAGAGGGCAGAATTTGAGGAGCGCAGACATCTCCTGGGGTTGTGAGGCTGAAAGAGATTGCGGAGATAGGGAGGGGCGAGGCCAAGGAGGGATTTGTAAACAAGGATGAGAATTTCAAAATCGAGCCATTGCTTAAACGGGAGCCAATGTAGGTCAGCGAGCACAGGGGTGGTGGGTGATCGGCACTTAGTGCGAGTTAGGACACCATCTGCCGAATTCTGGATGATCTCAAGTTTACCTA
Organism: Pristiophorus japonicus; assembly: GCF_044704955.1. Taxonomy (NCBI): domain Eukaryota; kingdom Metazoa; phylum Chordata; class Chondrichthyes; family Pristiophoridae; genus Pristiophorus; species Pristiophorus japonicus. Next base: position 196,747,514 of record NC_091984.1, on the reverse strand, counting down.
GGGTAGAATGTGGGAGGCCAGCCAGGAGTGCGTGGAGTAGTCAAGTCTAGAGATAACAAAGGCATAGATGAGGGTTTCAGCAGTGGATGAGCTGAGGCAGGGGCGGAGGCGGACAATATTACAGAGGTGGAAATAGGCAGTTTTAGTTATGCCGCAGATGTGTGGCCGGAAGCTCATTTCAGGATGAAATATGATGCCTAGGTTGCGAACAGTCTGATTTAGCCTCAGATAGATGCTAGGGAGAGGGATGGAGTAAGTGGCTAGGGAACGCAGTTTGTGGCAGGGACCAAAGAGAATGGTGTCGGTCTTCCCAATATGTAATTGGAGAAGATTTCTACTCATCCAGTACTGGATGTTGGACAAGCAGTCTGACAATTTAGAGACAATGGAGGGGTTGAAAGAAGTGGTGGAGAGGAAAGAGCTGGGTGTCGTCAGTGTATATGTGGAAACTGATTCCGTGTTTTCAGATGACTCGTCAAGGGGCAGCATATAGATAAGAAATAGGAGGGGGCCAAGGATAGATCTTAAGAGACACCAGAGGTAATGATGCAGGAGTGGGAAGAGAAGCCATTGCAGAAGATTTTCTGGCTATGATTAGATAGATAAGAATGGAACTAGGCGAGTGCAGTCCCACCCAGCTGGACAATGGTGGAGAGGCGTTGGAGGAGGATGAAGTGGTCAACTGTGTCAAAGGCTGCAGACAGGTCGAGGAGGACAAGAAGGGATAGTTTACCTTTGTCACAGTCACAAAGGATGTCATTTGTGACTTTTATGAGAACTGTTTCAATACTATGGCAGGGTCGTAAACCAGATTGAAGGGATTCAAACATGGAATTCTGGAAAAGATGGGCACGGATTTGGGAAGCGACAACATGTTCAAGGACTTTGGAGAGGAAAGGGAGGTTGGAGAAGGGATGGTAGTTAGCAAGCATGGTGGGGATAAGGGTTCTTTTTTTGAGAGGGGTGATGATCGCAGGAGAGGGGTACAGTGCCCAAGGAGAGAACCGTTAACAATGTCGGCTAACATGGGAGCCAGAAAAGGAAGTTGGGTGGTCAGTAGTTTAGTGGGAACAGGGTCAAGGGAGGGTCTCATGGACAAGATGAGCGTGGAGAGGTTAAGAGGGGAGATCGGAGAGAAACTGAAGATGCAAATTTAGGGCTAGGGCAGGGGGAATCTCAGAGGAAGTTTGGCCCGGTGGGCTAGGGGAAGGAAGGGAACTAGCAGAGGCAGCTGATTGGATGGTCTCAATCTTTGAGACAAAGCAGTCCATGAACTCCTCACACTTGTTGTTGAAGGTGAATGTGGAAGAGACAGGGGAAGAGAGGTTTAAGAAGACGGTTAGCAGTACAGAATAGTAGCTGGGGGTTATTTTTGCATTCCAGAATGATCCTGGAATCGTGAGCAGTCATGGTAGTAGTGCAGCAGAGAATAAGGTCAAATCAGGGAATAATGGTAAAAAAATGTAATTAAAGGCTCTTTATCTGAATGTACGAAGCATTCGTAACAAGATAGACAAACTAGTGGCACAAATAGTGATACATATGTTGACCGAATAGCCATTACAGACGTGGTTGCAAGGTGACCAAGGTTCCAGGGTACTTGACGTTTCAAAAAGACAGGCGGAATGGAAAAGGAGGGGGGATAGCCCCGATAATAAAGGATGACGCAAGGACAGTAAAGAGACGCAGAATCAGTTTGGGTGGGGATAAGCAATAACAAGGGGCAGAAAATACTGGTGGAAGTAGTATATAGGCCCCCTAACAGTAGCTATACTATTGGACAGAATATTAATCAAGAAATAGTAGGAGCTTGTAACAAAGGTAATGCAATAATCGTGGGGAACTTTAACCGTCATATAGACTGGACAAATCAAATTGGCAAAGGTAGCCTGGAGGACACGTTCATGGAATGCATTTAGGACAGTTTCCTGGAACAATAAGTCATGGAACCAACCAGAGAACAGGCTATTTTATATCTTGATTTGTGTAATGAGACAGGGTTAATTAGCAATCTCATAGTAAGGGACCCTCTGGGGCAGAGTGATCATAATATGATAGAATTTCACATTACGTTTGAGAGTGACTTGCCTAAGTCTGAAACTAGAGTCTTAAATTTAATTTAGATTTGGCCATAGTGGACTTGAAACAGCTAATTGTGGGTACTTGTCGGAACAGTGGGAGACATTCAAGGAGGAGATCCGGAAGGCTGAGGCCAAACTTGTGCCCTTAAAAGAAAAAGCCTGCGAAAAATAATTCTTGAGGCCCCTGGATGTCTAGGGACTTACAGGGGAGGATTAAGAAAAAAAGGGACGCTTATGTTATATACCAACGGCTAAATACTTTAGAATCTTTAAAGGAATATAGAAAGTTAAGAGGCAAAGTTAAAAAGGATATTAGGAATGCTAAGAGAGAGCACGAGAAATTCTTGGCCAGTAAAATTAAGGAAAACCCTAAGATGTTCTATAAATATATTAAGTGTAAGAAGGTAACTAAAGAAAGAGAAGGGCCTATTAGAGACCATGAGGGTAATCTTTGCGTGGAGGCGGAAGATGGTGGTAGGGTTCTTAACAAATACTTTGCATCTGTTTTCACAAAGGAAAGGGGTAATGCAGATACTGCTATCAAGGCGGAGTGTGATATTCTGGATGAAATCAATATAGTGAGAGGGCAAGTATTAAGGGGTTTAGCAGCTTTGAAAGTAGTAAGTCCCCAGGCCCAGATGAAATGCATCCCAGGCTGTTGAGCAAAGTAAGAGAGGAAATAGCAGAGGCCTTGACCATCAGTTTCCTGTCCTCTTTGGGTCTGTGCATGGTGCCAGAGGATTGGAGGACTGCTAATGTAGTACCCTTGTTTAAGAAGGAAGAAAGGGATAGGCCGAGTAATTACAGGCCTGTCAGCCTAACCTCAGTGGTAGGAAAATTATTGGAAAAAATCCTGAAAGACAGGATAAATCTGCATTTGGAAAGGCAAGGATTAATCGGGGACAGTCAGCACGGATTTGTTAAGGGAAGATAGTGTTTGACTAACCTGATTGAATTTTTTGAGGAGGTAACCAAGAGGGTTGGATGAGGGTAGTGCGTACGATGTAGTATATATGGACTTTAGCAAGAGTCTTGATAAGGTCCCACATGGTAGACTGGTCATGAAAGTTAAAGCCCATGGGATACAGGGCAAAGTGGCAAGTTGGATCTAAATTGGCTTGGAGGTAGGAAGCAAAGGGTAATGATTGATGGATGTTTTTGTGACTGGAAGGATGTTTCCAGTGGGGTTCCGCAGGGCTCAGTACTGGGTCCCTTGCTTTTTGTGGTATATATCAACGATTTAGATTTGAATATCGGGAGTATGATTAAGAAGTTTGCAGACGACACTAAAATTGGCTGTATGGTTGATACTGAAGAGGAAAGTCATGGGCTGCAGGAGGATATAAATCTACTGGTCAGGCAGGCAGAGCAGTGGCAAATGGAATTTAATTCAGAGAAGTGTGAGGTGATGCACTTTGGAAGGGCCAATAAGGAAAGGGTATACACATTAAGCGGTAGGCCACTTAATAGTGTAGATGAACAAAGGGACCTTGGAGTGCTTGCCCACAGATCCCTGAAAGGAGCAGGCCAGGTAGATAAGGTGGTTAAGAAGGCATACCGAATGATTGCCTTTATTGGCCAAGGCATAGAATATAAGAGCAGGGAGGTTATGTTTAAATTGTATAATATTTTGGTTAGGCCACAGCTGGAGTACTGCGTGCAGTTCTGGTCGCCGTATTATAGGAAGGACGTGATTGCACTAGAGAGGGTGCAGAGGAGATTTACTAGGATGCTGCCTGGAATGGAGAATCTTAGTTATGAGGACAGATTGGATAGGCTGGGTTTGTTCTCATTGGAATAGAGGAGGTTGAGAGGAGACCTCTGAGGTGTACAAAATATTGAGGAGCATGGATATAGTGGATAGTAAGGGTCTATTTCCCATTAGTGGAGGGGTCTATTACAAGGGGTCATAGTTTTAAGGTGGTTGGTAGAAGGCTTAAAGGAGATTTGAGGGGGGGGGGTGTCTTCTTTACGCAGAGGGTTGTGGGGATCTGGAACTCGCTGCCTGGAAGAGTGGTGGATGCAGAAACCCTCACCACTTTTAAGAGATGGTTGGATGGGCACTTAAAGTGCCGTAACCTGCAGGGTTACAGACCTAGAGCTGGTAATTGGGATTAGACTGGATGACCTTTTATTGAATGGCGCAGATAGAATGGTAAATACTGCAGGGAATAGAATACAGCCAGGATGATCTCCTGGACTAGTTTCGATCACCTAGATGGGTCAGAGAAGAATTTTCCCAGATTTTTTCTCCCTAAATTGGCCTGGGTTTTTAATCTGGTTTTTGCCTCTCCCAGGAGATCACATGGCTCCGGTTGGGGTGGAGTGTAGAATGTTTCAGTACAAGAGGTGTCGCAGTTGTGTGAGGCGGACTGGTTGGACGAGGCGGACTGGTTAGGCTGGGTGCTCTTTGCCTTTCTGTCATTGTTCATAGGTTTATATGTAACCTTTAGGGCTGCTGACCAAGTTGTGCGGCTCTTTGTCGGCCAGTACGGACACGATGGGCCGAAATGGTCTCCTTCTGCGCTGTAAATTTCTATGTTTCTAAACCTAAATAAAACTAATTACATAGGTATGAAGGGCAAGTTGGCTAAGGTAGATTGGAAAAATAGATTAAAAGGTATGGCAGTAGGTAAGCAGTGGCTAGCATTAAAAGAAATATTTCATAATTCTCACAAAAATGCATTCTATTGAGAAACAAAAACACCATGGGAAAAGTGATCCATCCGTGGCTAACTAAAGGAGTAAAGGGTAGCATTAGATTGAAAGAAGAAGCTTATAATGTTGCAAAGAATAGCAGTGAGCCTGAGGATTGGGAAAGTTTCAGAAACCAGCAAAGGATGATCAAAAAATTGATAAGGAAAAAAATAGAATACGAGAGAAAACTAGCAAGAAATATAAAAACAGATTATAAGAGCTTCTACAAGTATGTAAGAAGGAAGAGAGTAGTAAAGTAGATGTTGGTCCCATAGAGGCTGAAACAGGAGAAGTTATTATGGGGAAAAAGGAAATGGCAAAAACGTTACACAAATATTTTGTATCTGTCGTCACAGTAGAAGATGCAAAAAGCAAACCTAAAATGGTGGGGAACCAATCTAATGAGGGTGAGGAAATTAATTATTAGAGGAAAAGTACTAGAGAAACTAATGGGACTAAAAGCCGACAAATCCCCTGGACCTGATGGCCTACTTCCTAGGTTCTAAAAGAGGTGGCTGCAGAAATAGTGGATGAATAGGTTTTGATCTTCCAAAATTGCCTAGATTCTAGAACATTTCCAGCGGATTGGAAGGTAGCAAATGTAACAGCTCGATTCGAGAAAGGAGGGAGAGAGAAAACAGAGAACTACAGGCCAGTTAGCCTGACACCAGACATCAGGAAAATACTGGAATCCATTGTTAAAGAAGAGATATCAGGGCACTTAGAAAATCATAACATGATTAGGCAAAGACAGCATGGTTTTATGAAAGGAAAATTGTGTTTGACAAATTTATTAAGAGTTTTTTTGAGGATGCAACTTGCCGGGTAAAGTGGAACCAGTGGATGTAGTACATTTGGATTTCCAAAAGGCATTCGATAAGGTGCCACATAAAAGGTTATTACATAAGATAAGGGCTCATGGGATTGGAGGTAATGGATAGAGGATTGGTTGACGGACAGGAAACAGAGAGTAGGGATAAACGGGTCTTTTTCAGGCTAGCAGGCTGTAACTAGTGGAGTGCCCCATGGATCAGTGCTGGTGTCTCAGCTATTTACAATCTATATTAATGACCTAGATGAAGGGAACGTGTAATGTATCCAAGTTTGCTGACGATACAAAGCTAGGTGGGACAGTAAACTAGAGGAGAACACAAAGGGCCCAAGTTTCGGGCCGTGCCTAAAATGGCGCAGCCCGGACCTAGACGCCCGTTTTTCACGCCACAAAGTGCGTCTAAAAAAAACTTACCTATTCTCCGGCTCCCTGCATGTCCTCTGGAGCTGGGCGCGGCGCAGCACAAGCTATAGGGGGCGGAGCCAGGTCCCTGCGCTGAAAACAGTGCCGGGACCTCCGCATGTGCACGCTACAGTGAGCGCTCATGTGCAGTAGCTCCAGGTGCCCAAAACTGTGGGCCCCTAGCCCTGGCCGAATGGCCTCACTGGGGCTGCGTGAATAAGGCTCCTCCCACCCGACCGGACCCGACTCGACCTCTGCTTCACCCCCCCCCCCCCCGGGCGACCTGACCTCTGCTTCTCTCTCTTCCCTCCCCCTCCCCCCCCCGCGACTCTCTCGCTTCCCCCAACCCCCCGGCACACCCCCCCCCCCCCCCCACCGGACCTCTGCAACCCCCCCCCCCCCCCGCGACCCGACGCCACCTACCTGTAAATCCAGCCCGAAGTCTTGGGCCCGGCCATTCAGCCTCCTTCTCTCCCTCCCACCCTCCATCCTCTCCCTTCTCACCCCCCCTCCCCTTCTCCCCCTCCTCCACCCTCCCTCCACCTCTCCACCCCACCCCCTCCCCTCGCTGTCAGAAACACAGACACTGACGAGTGAGAGACACACACACACACACACACACACACACACACAGAAAGATAGAGACACTGATAGAGACACACTGGCGGGGGCCGTCCCAGCATGCTGTTGGAGGACTCCCGGTGCTGCAGTCGGTAAGTAGAAAATGTTTTATTTATTTATTTTTTTTTTAAATTATTTTTTATTAATTTTTTTGATTGATTTATTGGTTGATTTATTGATGTATTTATCATTTGTTATTGATGATGGCTCTTTATTTGTAAAACTGAAGTATTTAATGTTGGTAAACTTCCCTTTAAACCCTAGACGCACGCCCCCCCCATCCCTTTCCCTACGCCTGATTTGTAACCTACACCTGATTTTCTAAAGCGTAGACAAGGTTTTTTCGAACGTACAAAAATCTTCACTTACTCCATTCTAAGTTAGTTTGGAGTAAGTTTTCACTGCCTAAACTTTGAAAACAGGCGTAAGTGCCGGACACGCCCCCTTTTGAAAAAAAAATTCTGTTCCAAAGTGAAACTGTTATAACTGACTAGAACTGGAGTAAACTAAATGCCGAGAATTCAAATTTCTAAGATACTCCATTCTAAACTAGTTGCTCCAAAAAATCAGGAGCAACTCAGGCCGAAACTTGGCCCCAAGGTGTCTGCAAAGGGATATAGATAGACTAATTGAGTGGGCAGTAAGGTGGCAGATAGAGTATAATGTAGGGAAATGTGAGGTTATTCACTTTGGTAGGAAGAACAGAAAAACATAATATTTTTTAAATGATAAGTAACTTTTAAATGTTGGTGTTCAGAAAGATTTGGGTGCCCTCATGCGAGAAACACAGAATACTAGCTCACAGGTACAGCAAGCCATAAGGAAGGCAAATAAGCATGTTGTCCTTTATTGCAAGGGGGGTGGAGCATAAGTGTAAGGAAGTCTTGCTACAATTGCGCAGAGCCTTGGCGAGACCACACCTGGAGTACTGTGCAGTTTTTGTCTCCTTATTTAAGGAAGGATATACTTGCCTTGGAGGCAGTGCAATGAAGGTTCACTAGATTTGATTCCTGAGTTAAGACGGCTGTCTTATGATGAGAGATTGTGTAGATAAGGGGTAGGCCATTTAAGACAGATGAGGTGGAATTTCTTCACTCAGAGGGTTGTGAATCTTTGGAATTCTCTGCCCCAGAGCACTGTGGAAGCTGAGTCTCTGAGTATATTCAAGGCTGAGATAGATAAATTTTGAGTCTAGGGGAATCAAGGGATATGGAGATCGGATGGGAAAGTGGAGTTGAGGTCGATGATCAGCCATGATATTGAATGGCGGAGCAGGATCGAGGGGCTATATGGCCTACTCCTATTTCTTATGTTCTTATACTTATGGGGATTAAGCACGAATGGAGATTCCCTTCTGTCATTCATTGGGATGGCCCACATGACCTCGGGGTGCTTGAGAACCACGTGTGCCCTTGAAATATGTCGGCCTCTACCCGCGGGTACCCAGAGAGGCCCAGGACCGTGGATCTCCTCGTTGAAATGATGAAAACAATTCTAGTGTTTGGCATGGAGTATCATCAATTCATATTAGAAAATATGTCTCCTTATTTAAGGAAAGATATACTTGCCTTGGAGGCAGTGCAATGAAGGTTCACTAGATTTGATTCCTGAGTTGAGACGGCTGGCTTATGATGAGAGATTGTGTAGATAAGGGGTATAAATAAGCATTTCATGAAACCACCTAGACAAATACTAGATCATACACATTATAAATGAATATTTAGTCCTCAAACTCTGAAATTATTTGAGCGTTAATACACTGAAAAGGGGAAATACACAAGAACTTTTCACCTGTCTTGTCCTTCTTCTTCGAAATACTGCAACTTTTCAATGATCCACACTTGCTAAATGCCTACAAAAGAAACAGTTTGAACAATGATGAACACTAATTAAAATTATAAAATTCAGAGTATTTGAAAAAAGCTCCACAGATGCAAACACATATACACAAGCTTACCATAAGACTAGAAATGTATACTAAGCTATAAGCCAAGGCAGGTTTTCAGCTTTAGTGAGCTAAAAGCAGAGCAATCTGCCAAGCAATCAACATCAATGGCCCAAAAATTGCAGTCGGAGGCTTCCCGTGGGCGGACGCCTCCGACTGATTTTTTTTTTTTTAAACGAAAGTACCTGATGACCCCGGAGGAACGTATACTTGCAGTCCGAGGCCTTCATTCGCTGTGCAGATTATGGACTCACACTTCCTCAGAACATAAGCGCAACCTAGGATCAAGTGGACCTGTACCACCAATAAACATGGAATATTCTCATGATAATAATGGGAGCTCCGTCTGTACGAGTCCAAATACACAACACAATAAAAAAAAACACCTCGCATATTTAAAATTAATTGAAATTCCATTAAATTAAATGTTTTAGAAAAAAATATATTTTTTAAACTATTTTAAAAATGTCTTAATAGGGTTAAAAATAAACTTGCCTTAATTTTTAATATAAGAATTCGTAATAAAATTTAATTTTTCTGTCTTTTCAAACTCTTATGCTGGTAAAAGTAGGCTATTCGCCAGCTTTTACCAGGCGTATGAGTTTGAAGGACATTCGTTGGGCAAGAGTTGAGCAAGAGTTGAGCAAATAGCTCAAATTTCTGCCCGCGAAGGCCCTTCTTCCAAGGATGCAAGCGATTGGTCAAAAGACATTTTGACAGATTGCAAATGCCGGATCTTGGCGCATGCGAATTGCACGCCGAGAACTGGCATTTACGAGGCCTCTTCGGGTGCGTGGGCCATCATTGTTTCTTTCTTGCTGCATTGAGTTCTTTGTGGTCTTTTGCAGCTTACTTATTCTACTGATCAGTTTCTCATTTCTACCAAGGTACATTTTATTCTTTGAGGATTCATTCATGTGTGATTGAAAAGGGACTGTAGCTAGGTTTCAAACAAAAAGGGATATGGGGCAAAGGCAGGTGTATGGAGTTAGGCCACAAATCATCCAATATTCGCATTGAGTGGCGGTACAGGCCTGAGGGTCTAAATGGCCTACTCCTGTTCCTATGTTCAGAACATGCAGGAACCTCCCACCTTTTGAATACAATCATTGTATCAAACAAAAGAAACAAGTTAGATCTAGGCTAAAGTTCTCCCACACATTCCAAACAGTGGACCTCAACTAAAACCACAAAACAGCACATACAGTAGTGACATTTTCATTTTGCTGACCTCTCCAGTGACACTGACAACTCTGAGCTGTGGACTCGGGTGAAAGTGTTCTAAATTAACTTCAATTAGCACCCTTAGTCAGCAAGAAGTGAATCTTATTCAGCAGCTTGGATTAGATCCAAAAGCTAATCCCACTGATGAGGAAATAATTCTGAAACACTTTGCCACTGAGTGTCCAAGATAGGGTAATTGGGAAACAAATTCCACCACAAACACAGACTATTATTTAAAACACCTTTCTCACGAAAAATTGAAAAAGGAAACTCAAGAATGCTTTGGGAACCAAAATATTTACGTCAATTAGACAGATTGTTAAAAAGCTTATATTTGCAAATTTCATTAATGCTGATTTTAAATTTCATGGAACAGTATCAATTCCACTTTCATGAAGATGTGAGCAGGCAGCCATGTTTATATTGACCATGCATACTGCTGTAAAACTGGGAATAGCAAAACGTTGTGCATTCAAACAAATGCACAAAGCTCTACTCACTGGCATCCAGTTGCCAGTGAGATTTTTCTCTTGGAACTTATTTTTGGAAATCTGTAGCAAAAGCTACAATAGGTGAGCGAAATAAAAGTCAAACGTGTGTCAAAATTATGATTTACAATAATGAAAATAATAAAAGATCATAGAAACTAAGACAAGAAGTAAAAGGATACACTGAAGAATGTATTAAAACCTGATGTAGGTAGGATAGCCAAGACCAGGGCAAGTCTTGGAATTTATATTACAAAAGATCTTAAGATGTGATTTTCAAGACTCAGTTTAATAAAAGGGACAGACAATAGACAATATTTCGATTGGAAGACAAAAGTCACAAGGTAATGAGAAATTAAAAAATGGAAGAAGAGGAAGGGTTAAAGGAAAAAATAAAATAGCAAGTATATTGGTCAGTGAGATTTTTAAATGATTGAAAGTTAAAATGTGAATGGCAGCACAGCAAACCAGTTTGCTTTATCTTTCTTTCATGGGCTTTGCACTAGATGTTTTTATACTGCAGATGCCATGCATTATCAATGCTACCTTATTCAGGTATCACCGGCGCTTTGTACTTCAACATTGTTTCCAGGAGTCTTGAGCCATTGGAATGGAATAGCGTCTACTGCACTGGGTTCATTTTACACTGTATAAATCCCAGGAAACGATGGCATTAGTGAATTGCGCTATCATTTACGCTGTGCTTTAATTTCCTCGGACTTTGGTTGATACTTTTGCCAAAGCTGAGCAAAATTGATCTCTGCCTACCAGTCAAGTCAATGGTGATTGCAAATCACCTGGATTTACACCAGTTTTTTTGCAGCAGCCACTTAGACTGAAAAATGTAAATCGGATCAAGGAAATTCTGGCCCATATTTTTTCATTGTTTTTCTTAAAGTGTTGTGGTTACAGGGCTTGTGTGTATGTAAAAGTACCATTATCCAGCATTCTCATATTAATTTAATTTAAAAAAAACACCCTTGATCCTTCTGTCCTTGCAAACTACCACCCCTTTTCAAACCTTCCTTTCCTGAAGTCCTTGAACAGGTTTTCGCTTCCCAAATCCATGCCCACCTTTCGAACTCAATATGTGAACCTCTCCAATAAGTTTCCGACGCTGCCACAGCAATGAAACAGCCCCTTTCAAAGTCACAAATGACATCCTATGCGACTGTGATGGTGGTAAACCATCTCTCCTCAGCCTTCTCGACCTGTCTGTACCCTTCGACACAGTTGAACATTTCGACACGGTTGAACACCATCCTCTGCCAACACCTCTCCCTGTCATCTAGCTTGGTGGGACTAATTTCACCTGTTTCCATTCTTATCTATCCAGCTGTAAGCCAGAGAATCACCTGCAATGGCTTCTCTTCCTGCTCCCCCACAGTTACCTCTGGAGTCACCAAGGATCTATCCTATGCACCCTCCTATTTCTCATCTACATGCTGCCCCTCAACATTATCTGAAAATAGGTCAGGTTTCCACATGTATGCTGACAAAACCCAGCTCTACCTCACCACCACCACTCTCGACCCCTCCACTGATTTATCACACTGCTTGTCCGACATCCATTACTGGATGAGCAAAAATATCCTCCAACTAAATATTGGCAAGACTGAAGCCATTGATGCTAAATCAGACTGTTTGCGACCTTGGCGTCGTATTTGCCCCCGAGCAGAGTTTTCGACCACATATCCACTCCATCACCAAGACCACCTATTTCCAGCTCCCTAACATCGCCCGTCTCTGCACCTGCCTCAGCTCATCCGCTGCTAAAACCCTCATCCAGCCCTTTGTTACCTTTCGACTTAACTATTCTAATACTTCCCTGGCCAGCATCTCACCTTGCATCCTCCATAAACCTAAGCTCATCCAAAACTCTACTGTCTGTATCCTAACTCGCACCAAGTACCATTTCACCCATTACCCCTGTGCTCGCTGACTTACTTTGGCTCACAGTCCGGCAATGCCTCAATTTTAAAATTCTCATCTTAGTTTTCAAATCCCTCCGTAGCCTCACCCCTCCCTATCTCTGTAACCTCCTCCAGGCTTACAATCCTCAGAGATCTCTGCACACATCCAATTCTGGCCTCTTGCGCATCCCCGATTACATTCGCTCCACCATTGGCAGCCATTCCCTCCGCTGCCTAGGCCCTAAACTCTGGAATGACCTCCTGAAACCTTTCTGCCTCTCTCTCTCTTCCTTTAAGACGATCCTTAAAACCTAATACCCCATGCTTGAGAATCATACTGTGAAGCATCTTGGATTGTTTTACTACGTTAAAGAAGCTATATAAATACAAGTTATTGGTAATCATTGTGCTTCAACCAAATGTAGCATAGCAGCATACGGACACTTTTTACAGTGCATGGAATAACCCTAGTTTGTACATAATTAATTGGCAGTTTTTATTTTTTTAAATTAATGCAGTATCGGTGTGCCTGCAGAGCTGATGGCTGCAACTGTGCACTCAATACTGAATTTTATCCTTTTAATCTGTGTACTGTTTGGCCAAAACAGAAATGCTACAGTGTTTGATAATTTTAACAAAGTCAAAATACTTTTCAAATTTTATTTGAATGCATAACATTGAGAAAATCATTGTGGGCATTCAACAATAAAAATAAAAGGAAGCAAGAGACGGGGCGATGCTGTGAGAATTAAATCTAAAAATGATTGCTTAATTAAACACAGCTTGTCAAGTTGATTTAGTAGGTGATGGTTAATCTGGTCAAACATAGAACATTCAGAGTGCCATGGCACTGAGAATGAGGGATAGTACCTGGAGGATTCTAACCATTTAAGCATCTTTTATTGTGCTACACTTTTAATCTATCATCAGAACCAAAGGAGGAATCCATACAAATTGTCACTGCATTTTTTTGTTTATTTTCAATAGATTTCATTGCTGTATACATTGCATTTGGTAGGATATTTAGAAATGCTCCGTCCAAATTCACTGTTGTATAATGGAGGAATTTGTGCACAGTAAGGTACCACAAACAGCATTGTGCTAATGACCAGATAATCTCTTTTAGTGATGATGGTGAGGGATAAATATTAGACAGGGCATCTGCTCTTCTTCAAAATATTGTCATGGGATCTTTTATGTCCACCTGAGAAGGAAGATGGGATCTTGGTTTAACGTCTCATCCGAAAGATGAAACCTCAGACAGCGAAACGCACTGGAGTGACAGCCTGGATTTTGTGCTCAAAGGAAAATTATACAGGGTAATCAATGGAGTTCCCATGCATGCTTGGTTGATACTTCTGATTATTTTGAATGTTAAAAAGTCAAAGTTTAGGAGACAGAGACTTTAAAAAAAAACACATTTTTAGTCATCACATGCCTGTGACAGACAATGGAGCATAATCCTAAATATTTCTCATTGTATTTTGATTTTTAATCTTTTTAAAGTCCTCCAAGTACATTAGCAGTGTTAAATGTGCATAAAAAAGATTATCGCTTTGTCATTTCTGCTACAGAGAACTTTCTTATATTTTGGACACACCTCTATTTCTGCCATAGTTAAATATTCCACTTAGTGTTATGCATTGCATTTCTAAAATAAATTAAATTTCTATCTCATCACATTATTTAGTTATTGCATAATTACATTACAAAACATCAAACAGCTTTTATTCTCTTCCTGGCTATTCAATCATATGCAACATATTACCCTCCACAGACTTGTCCTAATAGCCTGGCTATCCAGAATATGTTAAGTTTCCAAAGAAAGCCAAGCTGAAACAAGTCACTTTAGCTTAGAAATTATTGATATTAGTAAGCTTTATGCATTCATAGGCTACTTTCTGATGCATGCAGACTCTGTCTTGGGATGTTTTTCTACATTAAAGCCAATTTATATAAATTCAAGTTATTTTTGTTGGTATTCCACTTGTTGACCAAGCCTATATCTGAAATTCACCATCTGAGGGTAAGCAACTTAGATACCACATTAATTGACCCAAAAGGTAAATTAATTGAAAGTACAATATTCATTTCTTACTGAAAATAAAATTGGTGATCAACAATGCGCCGGCAAACAGCTGCGCAGCTTACAGTGAACGTTGGTGATCAAAATTTCCCTCTTCATGCAAGTGGGGGAGCAATTTTATTATCTTAAAAAAGTATTTGCAAATTTTAAAGCTTCTGATTATGCCATCTGAAAAGCATTAAACCTCACTGATATCATGAATATACCAATTCTCACAGATACGTTAAGGAGGCATCACAAACGTGGAAGTTGTCCCCCTTCTCCAAATTCTTTTGCTATTAAATGTTACTGCTTTTGTACAGGCAGTGTGAACATTTGACTTCATGATTTCATGCAAAAAGGTGTGAATATTCTGTAAAGTTTTGTCAATTGTTGTGACACCAGAATTATGGTCAGCAATTCAACTCAATTCAGTTTCACTGTCCAGAATTCTCTCCCTCATACGTTGAAGTTCCAATGCAAAGTTTACCATCAACACACCTATTAAACATGGTGTCAATACTATTCAGCTAGTCAGTTTTCCATGCAGTTAAGTAGATACTCAAGATCTAGAGAATGCGTTACCATTTAATGGCAAAACTATGAGATGATCAAATGGATTGAGATGGAGAATTTTTGTTGCAAATTGGAAGAAACCTTATTCATTAAACATCCCAGAATTCTTTCCAATTTATTTTGCTTTAAGTCTAATCTAATAATGAGAAACGAAGATATGTTGGCCCAGAATTTCTATAATACCATTTACATTGAAATTTATTGTTTTTTCTTGCCGACGGGAACATACACCCAGATTTCTCAGAGCTCATCTGCCTACCCCAAAGCATAAAACAAGATCAATTGCAGTGCCACCAAAGTATTGTACCTTCGTGCCACATAATAACAATGGCCCAGATTTATGCGGTAAAAATAACAGTGAGGCTAAAGTGCAAATCGGACAGCAACTTCTGACGATCGCACATGCGCAGTTAAACGCGGAAATCAAGAAGTTGCTGTCCGTATTACCCTGTTCCTCTGGTATCCTGCCGAGATACTCGGTATTTAAACATATGGAACAGCATGAAGTTGTTGTACTTACGTGATAGATACACACTAAATTAGCCAGAAGAAGTTAGGACGTCCATTTACAGTGCATGTAAATTTTTTTAATGGCATAAGTCGTCTTAATTACTGCCGAACATCCTCTCTAGCACTGATAATTAACTTTTAAGTGGGGAGTCTCATTCCTTCAGATTTTAACTATTATTGGAGATTGAAAAATCGTAAATCATTTTTTTAAAACTTTTTCTGTCTCTTTTATCTCTCTCTTAATCACCTCTTTCTTTCCCTCTCAATTTCACTTTCTATACGTGATTTGGCATTAAATTAAATCTCATAACGTGCACTTCCTGGTTCAGGCTCTGTGCTGCTCAGTAACAATTCTTCAATCGGATTGGTTAACCAGATACACAGTTGCTTGCACTGTTCACAGGTCCAAGATCCCCTGTAGGGCCGCCATGCTGAAATGGCTTTCTAATCACAGCAAGATCCAGTGCAAAGATCCAGTGAAAAACACCACAGAAAGTCTGTGGACAGGTGCAAGTGTAATGAACGGTTGGTACTGTTCGTTCACCGATGAATGCAAAATCTAACCCATTTACTTTGCCTTTAGGAAATTGGAAGAACACTTACCTGTATCAGAGCTTCTTCTGTTGTTAAAAAATTTAGATTTTTAACAAATAAAGTGCACCCTGGAATACTTTCTTCCTCTTCATCACTCGAATCATCAGCTTCATTTTCATTTATTGTTTGGTCACCTTGATCTTCTACAAAATATAAAAGATTACTTTTAACACTCTTAGTCACAATTTGGCACTTTCTTATCATCCAATATTTATTTCCCCAAAATCCCATCCATTCCCACAGGTAGTGCAGGGTTATAACTTCAGGTAAGTAGTTTTAGTCTAACTTAGTCAAAAGTCAAAAAGATTTGGAGCTAAAATGTAGCCCCTGAAACTTGTTTTTGTTGCTGACTTGTTTGGATTAAAATGTTAATTCATAAATATGAAAAAAATGACTTTCTAGTTGATTTCTGCACCACAAGTTTCAGGGGCTACATTTTTGCTCCAAATCTTTTTGACTAAGTTTGACTAAAATTACTTACCTGAAGTTATATCCCTGCACTAATGTGGGAATGGATCGGATTTTGGTGTATGGAACATGCATAATCACTTAAAGATTTAACCAAATAATCTATCTTTCTTCTTCAATCCACATCCATCAAACACATAGGTGCATAGCAAACTGGTAAAAAAAATTAGGAAGGGAAAGCCATTTGGGTAACAGCATCCAAATCAGTCCCAAGGCACTGTCATATACTACAGTTATATCTGGACACTGATAATTAACAAAAGTGTGAGGATTGCTCCATGTAACAGTCTTGCACATATGAAACAAAACCCAAATGAAGGATGTCTCGGCAATAGTCATAGAAGGGATAAAATAAAGGTCATCCTATTCCTGGGCTTCTTCCTTGCAAGGTGGTAGCAATGTAGTATGTATTCAACCGTCCATTTAGCTATCCAATGATCATTTATTCGCGTGGTTCTTTGTACTGCAAGAAATCCTAAGTATTCTGCATAAATAATAATGTTCACATTTTGAAAGTATCTATAAAGTATGTATTTGTCCAGTTCTGCCTTCACAGTTTCTTAACCCAAATGAAACTGGAAAGCAACCCTCTGCAAAATCAGAAGTTGAACTAGATGCCAAACTAGATTAAAACCCTGGGTGTGGCAAATACACTCCCAGATAAGACCCTGGCTGGTTCCCCATGGCTGCCTGAAATGGCCCAGTGGTAAAAATGATGACTGCGATCGTAACATTCACTGCCACAGGTAAAGCTGTGTGGGCATAAGAGCGTGACCACCAATCTTCATGGCATAGCTGGCACATCTCCCCATTTACTTCTTTTGTGTAGCACAATCTTCTAACACAGAGCATCTCACTAACATCTGCATAAGGCCTGTAAATCCTTTTGGTGGAGAGTGGAGAATGTTAATATCTCTCAACCATCTCAATTGCTGCCTCACCCTTCTTTCCTCCATCCTCTCCTGCTGCTCCTCTTCCTCCATTGTAATGGAAAACCCATACCTGGTCCATAATACTTCTCACTGTGAATTGAGGGAAAAATATCCTGGGAGTTTCAGTCCCACAGACAGTCAGAGGCAAGGCCAGCATTGTGTATGAAAATATTTTTTTAAACTGCAAAACTGTTTCAGCTCCAGTAATCCATAGACAAAGCTTTGGCACACTTCAGGCTCCTCAATTCCACTAGTCTCAACTAATCCTGGCAACAGGCCATACAAAATTCTAAGTTACATTCTAAGTGCATTAGCAGTGCAAGTTCTGGAATTTTGATGCACTATTATCACAGGCACTCATTTCAATATATTTAAAGCAGCCTCTTGGGAACATGGCAGGTTGATCATGGGAAGGTTGGAAACTGGGAACTCTAGTGTATCAATTTTGAGGAGGAAAATGCTTGCACCCCATATATTGAACTTGCGGCTACTTATGTATCATTTTCATTCTGTTGAATCTTCTCACATGAAAGTAGTGACTAATAATATTATCAATAATCTTCCCGGACTATATCTTAAGTAGCCATCCCTCACATGCAAGAACAGAAAGTGTGAGCAGACCAATTGATCATGTTTGTTTGGGGCTGGAGAAAGGAAAGTGTCACAGCCAAACCCACTTGGATCTCACCCGATACACAGGAAGCAATGATCACAAACAGGAAATCTAGCTGATATTCCCCCTCTCTAACTTGAGGACATACAGGTAGTGTCACTGCCATCCCTGGCTGAAATGGACTAACTCCAAGTGAGACTTTCGTATTTTTGGGAGAACTTCTAACAATGCAAATTATGTACAACATACTGCAAGTCTTCAAAGCATGACTCAGTTGTGACACCTTTCAGCTACCAGCAAAACAAAATCAAAGGCAATGGTTGCACCACTTTGTGTTATATGGAAACTTAAATGCATTAATGAAGAAACAGTAGCAATAAAGAACCTAGGTATTAGTTAAACAAGACACTTCAATTGTCCTTTTATTCGTGTATTGAAAATAATCCAAGTTTGCATTAATCAAAAAAGGTATACTTCCTGTTAAAAATGAATGCAAAAAATTGAATAGACCAACTTTATAAATCATAAAATAAAAATATTATATACAGTATATTTTCAAATACAAGTGCTGTGGGTTGATGAACTTCACTCAATCAATTCCTCTTTCGAGATGCCACCAGTCATAAAGCCACACATAGGTCGATAACCTATTTTATTGCATGACCTTGTCATTATAGGCTGTCCCTTGGAGTCGAGGATGACTTGCTTCCACACTAAAGATGAGTTCTCAGGTGACTGAAGAGTCCAATGCAGGATGCAGAACCTACAGTCTCTGTCACAGCTGGGGCAAACGATGGTTGAAGGAACAGGAGGGTGGGGTGCCTGGGTTGTCACGCGCTCCTTCCGTTGTCGACGCTTGGCTTCAGCTTGCTCTCAGCGAAGAGACTCGAGGTGTTCAGCGCCTTCCCGGATGCTTTTCCTCCACTTTGGGTAGTTTTGGGCCAGGGATTCCCAGATGTTGGTGGGGATGTTACGTTTTTCAAGGGGGCTTTGAGGTGTCCTTGAAGCGTTTCCTCTGCCCACCTGGGGCTCGCTTGCCATGTCGGATCTCCGAGTAGAGCGCTTGTTTTGGGAGTCTCGTGTCAGGCATGTGGGCAATGTGGTTCGTCCAGCGGAGCTGATTGAGCGTGGTCAATGCTTCGATGCTGGAGATATTGGCCTGAGCGAGGACACAGACATCGGTGCAGGTATCCTGCCAATGGATTTGCAGGATCTTGTGGTGGCAACGTTGGTGGTTCTTCTCCAGTGTTTTGAGGTGCCTGCTGTACACAGTACATGTCTCTGAGCCATGTAAGAGGGCGGTTATCATCATTGTTCTGTAGACCATGAGTTTGGTGCAGAGTTTGAGGTCCTGGTCTTCAAACACTCCTCAGGTGACCGAAGACTGCACTGGCACACTGAAGACGGTGTTGGACTTCGTTGTCAATAGGCTCCCGAAGTATGGAAAATGGTCCACATTGTCCAAGGCCTCATCATGGATTTTGATAAGCAGGGGGCAGCAGTGCTGTGTGGCGGAGGCAGGTTGGTAGAGGACCTTTGTCTTATGGATGTTTAGTGTAAGGCCCAGGCTCTCGTACGCCTCGTTGAAGGTGCTGTCCTGTAATTTAGTCCCACTCCAGCGGGGAGCTTGCCGAGGACAAGATGGAGCATTGCAGCATGGAAGATCGAGAAGAGCGTTGGTGCGATGACACAGTCTTGCTTGATCCCGGTCCGAACATGGAATGGGTCTGTGGTGGATCCGTTGGTCAAGATCATGGCTTGCATGTCATCGTGGAGCAGGCGGAGAATGGTGACAAACTTTTGAGGGCAGCTGAATCTGAGGAGGACGCTCCATAATCCCTCACGGTTGACAGTGTCGAAGGCTTTTGTGAGGTCAAAGGCGGCCATGTACAAGACACTTGGTAACATAATGTTTAATGAAAATTAAAATATTCATTTTCTTGGTGTGTATACAGGGATTTATATACACAAGAAAAATATTCAGTGGCAGTATTCCCCGTAAACAAATACTCTTAACAATTGCAATAACCATCAAAATCAATCACCTTTTCACGTAACATACTAATGCCGTTAAAATTCTGCACAATAAAAAAGGTTGACTTTAATGCTCAAGTGTTTTTAATTTCTTCTATTTGTTTCAAGCCAAAGAAAATTTAAAATATTTAATTTGTTTAAATTTAGTAAGTAAGGGTTCTTTCAACTCAGGGGAAATTAATAAATCATTGACAGTTAATCCATCAGCAAAAAGATTTAAATGCACCTCCATCTGTGGCTTGCACGATAAAATGCAGCCACGCAAAGCAAAAAGCAGTTACATTATTCTTGAGCTCCAAAATTCTGAGGCTTTCTGCATGCAAAGCACATCCTGCACAACAAAAGCTATTATCAGTGAACTGCAGCCTTCGCTAAGCATTCCCCTGAAGTTCATTATCACAGGGCCTGGGTCTCGGCACAGTAAGATAATAGCTCCCTGGTGACTAGTAGCCAGATTGGCATTGCTGCTTTCATTCTCAAAGCTCAAGGCTCACCTCCCCCCAAAGGCCACTGTTGCAGCCTTATATATGTATGAAAAAACCATGAAAGTTCAAAATGAGTCATGTCCTTGAAGAAAGAAAGAAGAGAGCACTGGGACTAGTATTAGCCTGTCACTAATACAATGCAGTCATATGTACTGCTTGCACAGTAAGCATTGTGTTGTGTTGGACAACAGAGGCTTTGTTTTTCCCTCTCACATTATTTTCTGAAGTGATCCCAACTCAAGGTATTCTTTTGATGCTTCAGGATTTTATAATAAAAGTTACAGAATATTTTCTAAATAAGGACACATATTTTACAAAAAGGCTTCAAAGTAGTTTGCTTTCAAAGAAAGGAATGAAAGGCATTGTTCAGATTAAAAACACCACAAAGCTAAATTAAGAGTTGGATTAAAAGGGAAAATTAATGATTGAAAATTACTTTAGGGCATACTTATGGACTTAGTCATAAATATTCCATTACAAACATTACGATATGTATTTTCCCATGATCTGTACTACAAAAACCTTCAGAGCAATTAGTACAGAATGTAGCATTTAATCCTTTGAGGAATAAAATTCTTCACACACAAGTCTTGTACTGTATCACAATATCTGGTCAAATTATATGCTGCAGCTTCTGATGCTAAGTGTTATGAAATGGGATCACAACAACCTATGGAGCTACAGAAAATTGTTAATTCACAATACTTGCTCAGGATGAAATATATCACCTGTTGTTGGGATTGGGGACATGCACATTAACAGTTCCCCAAGTGTTCTGCAACATTTATTTTTAAAAGAAATGAGTTGGATTAAATAAATCCAAATTCTGAAAGCTGTTCACAGCAGCCAGTGCAAGACTTATCATCTGGATGTTTGGCAGGTTCACATTCCTGCTGGATCATGGTTATTTTCTGATTCTCTCTCTGCATGATTTTGAATATGATGCACAGTGGTAAACTTCCACCAACCTTTCCAAAGGGTCGTCATTCTTCTCGCACTAACAACCAAAAACCAGTAAGATACTTAAATCATTGTGTTTTTTTTAGTTTTACTTAAAACAGAGATGGCACAAACCAGAAGTTCATGCTGTGAGGACCCAAAGTAGCATGAACCCATGTTCTGCTTTTATGGGGATTTCAGAAGGAAGAAGGACAAATAGAACTATGGCAAAAAAGGGAACAAGAAATATAGCAAAGTTATGAGATAGAGGAGAGTAAGAGGTATTTGGAGATTATGGTTATAGGGAAGAGCAGAAGATGGTTGTGTGTAAAAAAGGTTGAAAGTGGAATGGAAAGGAAAAACATGGAAATGGAAAGGAAAAGCAGAGAAATTGTAAAGAAAAAGAACTCGTACTTTGAAAAACTGTAGTGGCGGGGGAAGCTTAGAAGGGCAACAATCACATGGCATACCATGAACTTAAAATTTGGGTCTCAGTTTGCCCCTCCATATATTGTGGAAGTATGGACAATCCTCCGTTCAAATAACGATACACCTTTTTGACATCATGCAGTGCTACAAAAGGTGGGCACAAATGTGGAGCAAATAATGTAACATGGCACAGTAAACTTAAGGATATTCACTTTGTCACAGGCAGTATGGTTTAAGCACCCAATATCCATACACACATTCACAGTTTTCAACAGGAGTACCTCCACTGCAATCCCTTGTAGGAACCTTATATAACTGTTGCCCTCCCCTGCACAGGTGTTGATTTGATTCAGAATCAAACCTTGGACCTTTCGTCTGTATGGCTTAGTATTACCCAAGTTGTGTCTTTACCCATTAGGCCATTGGGAAAAGGATTTTATTTTAAAATTATACATGGTTTTATTGAGGTGAAATCTAGATTACTAAACTAAATGGAAATGTTCAGAGAAAATAAAATGTTTGTTGTAAAAATGTAAAGTGAAATTTTCTCAAACAGATAATACCTATTTTCCCCAAAATTACTTGCAACTTAGGGAATTTTTTTTTCCTCCACAATGTTGTTTAGCTTCAGGACTTGACACTGACATATATATCAGTCAGCCAAAAATTCGATCAGAAATATGGTTTATATTATTTCTACTTTGCTGGCTGTGACTATAAAGAGTCTATTTCATGTCAAATCTTTTCTTAATTTTTGCTGAAATGTAAAACCTGACAAAAGTATCCACAAACACCATCACTTGTGTTTGAACTTGTGTTAGCGAATGCTTAATGTATTTTTTTCTCCAAAGGTGGTGCTAACTGAGATGTTATCAAATGTAGTTACAGTACATATTTCAGTCTTTTACTAATTACACCAGATCACGGATCAATGAAAAACAGACAAATTTAAAAATCTAGTGAGAAGATCAGGAGGCAATACTAGTGGGTATCAGTGAGATTATCATCTGGAATGACATTACTGATGTAATGGCCTACTCTGAACTCTGAGGAAAGCATCTGCAAGTCTGGGCCAACACTGTCTGTTGACCACAAGCTCAGAAGAGCACTGACTATGGGGATGGCATTAAATGGTGATCTATATATGGCATTGGGTCTCCTGTTGGCTCCATAATCTTCACTTAAAAGGAAATCCAAGGGCAATAGTCACAATAAGAAATGTAAAGAGGTAGCCTTTGCAATATTAGTGAAGTACAGGGAATACAAGCTTCATTACCTACTGCATCAAAATCAACTTTTGTAGGTTTTTATTTTATGCAGCTAATCGATGGATTGACATAAATTACAGCTAGCAGAAGAATGAGACCAAATCTAATCTGTGTCATAACTCGCATATAAGATATCACGTCTTATTTGGATGGCAACTGTTGAAAATATTTACATAATCCCAGTTAATATATTACAAATTGCTTAGGAATATTACTCAATGGCTTGCAGTACTGCCAATTGCCTTCTGATTAAAATATTCAAAAGCTGGAAAATTAATCCAGTGTGATAAACAGGATACGCAATACCATGAAAGACAGTACACTGCATCAGAAGTTTATTCCATCGGTGAAGCAGGCTGTAAAATTCATTAGCAAGTAAGGAACGTGTTATACAGCTCTCGTTTATGATTGAATTAAACAGGATATTGAACAACTTCCTGCAGAGTATAATTGTTTTTGCAAATGTATTTTTGTGGGTACAGAAATAATAAACTAATTTGTATGCAACATGGTAGCAGAGTGTATTGAATCCAGAGAAAGGACATAAATTCAGCAACTCAATCCACTGGCATCTTTCCAATCTATTGAGAACCAAATCTCAACTTGTATTTATATAGTACCTTTAATGTACCGTATATACTCGCGTATCATGCGACTTTTGAAGACCTAAATTGTAACCTAAATTTGGGGGGTCGCATGATACGCGAGATACAAAATTTGCGGGTGTGAAGTGCTGGCCAAGATTAGGCTGTTAGGCTGTTAAGCAGACCGTATCCACGCTGAAACTCGGCAGGTATCTCCTGGGCTGGATTGCAGCCTCTATTGTCACTTGTACTGTATCTTTGCTGTGGTCTAGAGATCGCCACCCACAACTCCCTCTGAAGTTTGCTGCATTATTAGAGGCTTTAACAATCAAATCTCCATCTATCTCAGCCCATGCTTCTTTTACCTGCAAACACAGTAGAGGCAAATCCGGAGCCTTCATATTCCCTCCCTTCGTAAATGATTTCCCTCCTTCCATCATCCAGTCATTCCATTTCTTTCTTATATTGTCTTTAAATGGCTTATTAATGGATACGTCAAGTGGCTGAACGACACTAGTCAAGCCAGCTGGAATTATTGCTATATCGGTGTTCGATTCGCGAACAGCTTTCACAACAGAATCCACTCGATGTTTCATGATTCGGTTGTTAAGGTCTGTATTCGATCATTGTTATGTGTTAGGGTACTTGTTACGTGTTGGGTACTTGTTAAACTTGTTTGAAAGCCTAGCCTAGTGGCATCTGGTATCTCAAAAAAGTGACTCGCATGATACATGAGATATATGATAAAATCATGTTTTGGGGACGAAAATTTAGGGGTCGCATGATACGTGAGATCGTAGGATACGCGAGTATATACGGTAATAAAATGTTCCAAGGTGCTTCACAGGTCTTACAGACAAAATTTGACACCAAGTCACATAAGCTTGGTCAAGGAGGTAGACTTTAAGGAGGGTCTTAAAGAAGGAGAGAGAGGTAGCGAGGCGGAGAGGTTTAGGGAGGGAATTCCAGAGTTTAGGGCCACCAATGGTGGAACAATGAAAATTGGGGGTGCGCAAGAGCCCAGAATTTGAGGAGCGTAGCAACATTGCTGCTTGCAGGTGCCAGAGGTTATAGGGTTCCCCATGGGGAAGAGAAAACCAGAGTTAACCTCACCTTCTCTGATGCCCCCAGAAGCCTTGCATGGGTACATTTTACCTGTTGATTCAGATAGATCTTAAGACTAGGGTGGGTGCAGGTCAGCTGGACCTGGTGCATGTATGGAGACCAGGTGAGATAAAGAAGCTCAAGCCCCCTCAGCTCCCAGAAAAACACATATGTGCACTATGAGTGGCGTTTTGGCATACTATGGATTTGCTTGTTTTTGTTCCTACTATACGAGTGTGCCAGAATGCTTAAAGGTAATTTGGCTCTATTTCAGTTTTGTGATGTTGGGCAAATGTATTGAGGATTCATTAAAGTGTTGTCTCTAGACTGTTGAAACACTTTTTGAATGCTTTTGGGACAGTTATGGGAAAGTTATCATCATGGTTACAACGGTGTGCTGACTGATCACTGCAAGGATTTCATTGCTGTTTATTTTCTTTAAAAACATTTTTTAAATTATTTTTAAATTACTTTTAGAAGATCTATATCATCTATGCAAGTAAAATTACATCTTTCACACCTACAACTAACATACACCCCATGGTGTTCTGGGCTGCATAAATATTTAAATTTTCACTTGAAGTCAACTGTAATGCAGTAATGGATTCAACACATGTACATTCATACAGTTAAGCTCTTATTTCAAAGGAGGCATGGATTATCTCCTATTAGGAAGTGGCATTTCAAATCCAACATAGTGCAGTCACCTAGTTTAATTTTTAAAATGTTGCAAATTATGGCCATTGAGAACCACCCATCAATAATAAACAATTTTCTTTCTGAAACCTAGTTCATTCGACTTCAAATAACTTTAACAAAAGTAAAAAGTGATGCCATTCCTGATTTAGCCGTGCTTTTTTATGATCTGGTCATATCAGCAATTATAAAAGCTTTAAAACTTTTCACCTGGTCTTATTTACATTCTCTGCCAAAGTGCTATAATTAAACACAAGCTGCAAAGATATTCAAGTAAACAAGTTATTTATCTGGATTTACAACAGTGAAACAATTTGCACTATATCAAAACCAGAGAATCTGTATTGAAACCAAGTTTAGTTATACGTTAAAATATATAAATTTATTATTTTCACTCCAATTAAAACAAAGTCAAGTATAAATCAGACCAAACTGTCTAACCAATGAGATGTAATAACTTCCTGCATGAAAGGACTATTACAAACATGCTTGTGGCGAGACCTTGATACAATAAATTAATTATTTCCATGTACCACTATACCAGAGCATGTGTAAATAAAAGTTCCATCTGTGGCACGCTGATGGATAACTGAAAGTTGATCAGGTACGTTTACAAATCTATGTTAAGCAGCAGCAACAACTAATTTGAAGAATTGCTCAATTAAAATGGCACCCAAAGTGTAGCTAGGATGTTCTGGATGCAATATAAATATACACACGTACACATTGACACACACTAGCAGACCTTCTCTAGTAAGTTGGCTGTTTCATAGGGCAGGAATTTCAGTCCGCGTAATGCAGGATCTGGTTAAAGTGGAGCTTGCGTCCCTTTTTAAAAAAATAACAATTGGACTTTGTGGCCTTAAACATAAGCACTAGTTACTCAAAGTTCAATTGTTGCTTGGTCATGGAATTTTGAAAGTTGTAAAGTGCTTGTTTCAGCTCCAAGTCACAAGCATCCAACATTAAGTAATGGGTTATTTTTTTTTCCCAGATTGTTTTGTGATATATTACTAGCAGACCTCCCTTGGTGCTGCTCAAGGCGAGTCAAAGGACACTCAATTTCACAATAGTCCATGGATGGCACAAATGAGGGCATGACGATGACAGCGTTCAATAGAGTATTCAAAATGTTTAACCATCTTTTCACTGTACTTGTTCTAACAGGCCAATAGACAAGCAAATTTAATATTCCTGTTTTAATTGGAACTATGCAGTTTTGTTTTACAACAGTAGACATGACACAAAGTGAGAGGGGGAGAAAAAGAAAAAAAGGAGAGAAAGAAAAAAAAGAGAAAAAAGAGAGAAAGCAATACAAGGGTATACATATCAGAAAAGGATGAACAGACTGGGTCTCTCTTCTCTTGAAAAAAGGCTGAGGTGTGACCTAATAGAGGTCTTTAAAATTATGAAAGATTTTGATAGAATGGATACAGAGAGAATGTTTCCACTTGTGGGGAAGAGCATAACTAGAAGACATCAATATAAGATAGTCACCAAGAAATCCAATAGGGAATTCAGAAGAAACCTCTTTACCCAAAGAGTGGTGTGAATGTGGAACTTGCTACCATAAAGAGTAGTTGAAGCAAATAATATCGATTCATTTAAGGGGAGGCTAGACAAGCATACGAGGGAGAAGAGAATAGAGGGTTATGCGGATAGATTTAGATGAGGAAAGATGGGCGGTGGCTCGAGTGGAGCACAAATGTCGGCATGGACTGGTTGGGCCGAATTACCTGTTTCTGTGCCGTGTATCCTATGTAAAGAGAGAGAGAGAGAGAGAGAGAGAGAGAGAGAGAGAGAGAGAGAGAAAGAGAGAGCAAGAGAAAGGAAAGAAAAAGAAAGGAGAGAAAGGAGGAAAAATAAGAGGGAGGAGAGTGAGAGAGAACGCACCTTTGCTCAGTACAGAACTTTATTAGTTGACTAATTTTATACACATTCACACACATACTTTGAACAATTCCATAATTTTTCTTAGTTACCTTCATTAATCTGCTTCTTTTCAGGGTTCTTCTTTTCTGGCATTGGGGTACAGAACACATCCATTGGGGCCCACTCCAGGTAAAGCGGAACATGCTGGAACTAATTATACAAAACAGGGATATAGAGGTATTTCAGTTTGGTAGCATTGGATAAATACAACTGTAAAATCCTGACTACAAGATACAGCTATGAATAATTATTTCCCAATTCCAAGGCATTGTTTTGGTAGAATTAAACAAAATGCTTCCCAAGTATGTAAAATCACTCCAGTATATTTTAAGAATGTGGAAAACAGGCTTACATGCCATAGTAGCATGCAATTTTCTTGTCATATGTCAACCATAAGTGTGTTATAAATGATGGAAAGGAACTTGTAATTCTTCTGCTAGCAAGTGCAACTGTAAATATGAATGGCTCATACATAGGTCTTTCCTCTCATGGGAAATACAATGCAGATTGCAGCTCTTAACTGCAAATCTTAAAATCCTGTATATCCAGTAAAGAATCTGCTGTGTTGAAATGTAGAATAAGAATTTGAATAACACGTGGAATTACTTAAAATAGAAATAGATAGAATATACATCACACAAACAGACTATTTGACCAAACTAGTCTGTGCTGGTGTTTATACTCCCCATGAGTCAGCTCTCATTCCAGCTGCCTCATCTCAGCCTTTCAGCATATCTTTCTATTCCCTTTTCTCTCATGCACTCATCTAGTTTCTTTTTGAAAGCATCCAAGCTTTTTGTCTCAGCCAGTTCCTGTGGTAGCGAGTTCCACATTCTAACCACTCTGAGTAAATAAATGTCACCGTCTTTCCCAATTGGATTTATTGGTAACTATCTTGTATTTATGGCCCCTAGTTTTGGATTTTCCCACAAGTGGAAACATTCTCTTCACATCTACCCTATCGAACCCATTCATAATTTTGAAGAGCTCTATGAGGTCATGTGTGTCTTCTCTTTTCTAAAGAAAAAAAAAGCCCCAACCTGTTCAATCTTTCCTGATAGCTATAAGCTCCAAGTTCACCTGTATCCCCAGATCCCTTTGCTCTTCTACCTCATTCACATTCTTATTTTCTAAGGTACAGGTGATGTTTCTATTTTTCCTACCAAAGTGCAATACCTCATATTTATCCATGTTAAAGTTCATTTGCCAGTTAACTGACTAGTTTGCAAATTTTCTAATGTCTTCTTGTATTATGTTGGCTTGGTATAATCTGCAAATTTTGATATGGAGTTACTTGTTCCCAAGTCAAAATTATTAATGTAAATTATGAATAACAGTTGTCCTAGCATTGATCCTTGTGGAACGCCGTTTTCTAACTTCTTCCAATCTGAATATCTACCCTTTACTCCTATTCTCTGCTTTTTTTTTTAAAGCCAATTTGTTATCCATTCAGCTATTTGTCCTGATCCCACATGCCTTAAGCTTCGTCACAAGCTTACTTTATCGAAGACCTTTTGAAAATACCGTATTATGATTTCATTTAGAAATTTTCATGTGGCAAACAATGGCATCAAGACAGCAGAAAAGTAAGTTTCAGCGTGTTCATTGTTCCATTTTGCATCTCCCCGTAACCAAGATATATAGTTGATACCGATAAACATAAGAACATAAGAAATAGGAGCAGTAGGCGGCCATTTGGCCCCTCGAGCCTGCTCCGCCATTCGATAAGATCGTGGCTGATCTGATCTGATAAAGACAGTAGAGAGAAAGGATCCTAGCTCCGAAAATCAAGTAGTAGAATCAGTTTGGGTGGAGAAGAGAAACAGCAAGGGGCAGAAAACATTGGTGTGAGTTTTATCGGCCCCCAAACAGTATTGTCATATAGGGCAGAGTATAAATCAGGAAATTAGAGGCGCTTGTAACAAGGGTAATACAGTAATCATGGGGGACTTTAATCTACATATAGACTGGGCAAACCAAATTTACAGTAATAATGTGGGGGACGAATTCATGGAATGCATACAAGATAGTTTTCGAGATCAGAATGAAGAGGAACCAATTAGGGAGCAGGCTATTTTAGATCCAGTATTGTGCAATGAGATAGGAATCCAGTATTTTGCAATGAGATAGGGTTAATTAATAACCTTGTAGAAAAGAGGCCCTTAGGGAAGTGACCAAAAGATAATATAATTTTATATTAAGTTTGAAAGTGATTTAGTTAAATCTGAAACTAGGGTCTTAAATCTAAACAAAGCAAGTTGGCGAAGGTAGATTGGGAAACTACATCAAAAGGTATGACGGCAGTCGAGCAATGGCTAGCATTTAAATAATTAATACATTATTTACAACAAATATACATTCCTATAAGGCAGATAAACTCCACAGGAAAAGTGGTCAAACCGTGGTTAACAAGAGAAGTTACAGATAGTATTAGATCAAAGGAAGATGTTGCCAAAAAGAGCAGTAAGCCTGAGGATTGGGAGGATTTTAGAATTCTGCAAAGGAGGACCACAAAATTGCTAAAACAAAAGGGAAAATAGAATGAGAGTAAACTAGCGAGAAACATAAAAACAGACTGTAAAAGCTTCTATAGGTGTATAAAAAGGAAAAAAAATGTGGATCTCTTACTGCTCTTACTGGCTGAAACAGGAGAAATTATAATGGGGAATAAAAAATGTCAGAGAACTTAAATAAATACTTTGTGTCTGTCTTCACGGAAGAAGACGCAAAATATCTCCCAGAAATAGTGGAGAACCAAGGGTCTCGCGAGAATGAGGAACTGAAAGAAATTAGCATTGGTAAAAAAAAATTGTACTGCAGAGGTTAATGGGACTGAAAGCCAATAAATCACCTAGACCAGTTGGCCTACATTCTAGGGTTTTGAAAGAGGTGGCTATAGAGATACTGGATGCATTGGTTTTGATCTTCTAAAATTCCATAGATTCTAGAAAGGTTCCCAAGGATTGGAAGGTAGCAAATGTAACCCTGCTATTTAAGAAAGGAGGGAGAGAGAAAACAGGGAACTACAGACCAGTTAGCCGGACATGAGTAGTAGGGAAAATGCTAAAATCTATTAAGAACGACATGGTAACAGGGCACTTAGAAATTAATAAGAGGATTGGGCAGAATCAACACGGATTTATGAAAGGGAAATCATATTTGACAAATCTGAGTTTCTTGAAGTTGCAATTGTCAGAATGGATAAGGGGAACCAGTGGACGTGGTATATTTGGATTTTCAGAAGGCATTCGATAAGGTGCCACACAAGAGGTTATTAAACAAAATTAGGGCTCATGGGATTGGGGTTAAAGGATTGAGGATTGGTTAATGGACAGAAAACAGAGAGTAGGAATAAACGGATCATTTTCAGGTTGGCAGGCTGTAACTAGTGGGGTACCACAAGGATCAGTTCTTGAGCCTCAGCTATTCACAATCTATATTAATGATTTGGATGAGGGGCCCAAATTTAATATAACCAAGTATGCTGATGAAGTAGGAATGTAAGTTGTGAGGAGGATGCAAAGAAACTTCAAGGGGATATAGGCTAAGTGAGTGGGCAAGAACATGGCAAATGGAATATAATGTGGAGAGATGTGAAGTTATTCACTTTGATAGAAAAAAATAGAAAAATTGAGTATTTTTTTTTAAACAGAGAGACTGGGAAATGTTGGTGTTCAGAGAGGCCTGGATGTTCTTGTACACAAATCATTGAAAGTTAACATGCAGGTACAGCAAGCAATTAAGAAAGCAAATTGTATGTTGGCCTTTATTATAAGAGGATGTGAGTATACGAGTAAAGGTGTCTTACTGCAATTATATAGGGCCATGGTGAGATCACACCTGGAGTAATGTGCACAGTTTTGGTCTCCTTACCCAAGGAAGGATATCCTCGAGGGAGTGCAATGAACATTTACCAGACTGATTCCTGGGATGGGATTTGAGGCGGGGGGGTGGTAAATTGTCCTTTGAGGAGAGATTGAGTACACTAGGCCTATATTTTCTAGCGTTTAGAAGAATGAGAGGTGATCTCATTGAGACATACAACATTCTTAGAGGGCTTGACAGGGTAGATGCAGGGAGGTTGTTTCCCCTGGCTGGGGAGTCTAGAGCCAAGGGTCACAGTCTCAAAATATGGAATCAGCCATTTAGGACGGAGATGAGGAGAAATTTCTTTACTCAAGAGGATGATGAATCTTTGGAATTTTCTATCTGAGGACTGTGGATGCTCAATCATTGAGTATATTCAAACAGAGATCGATAGATTTTCGAATTCACTTAACACAAAATTAAAAGCTCTATATCTGAACGCACGAAGCATTCGTAACAAGATAAATGAGTTGATGGCACAAATAGAAATAAATGGGTATGATCTGATTACCATTACAGAGACATGGTTCAAGGTGACCAAGGCTGGGAACTACATATTCAGGGGTATTTGCCATTTTGTTAAGGAGAGGCAGAAAGGAAAAGGAGGTGGGATAGTTCTGTTAATAAAATATGAGATCAGTGCAGTAGTGAGAAAGTATATTGGCTCAGAAGATCAAGATGTAGAATCAATTTGGCTGGAAATAAGAAATAATAAGGGAAAAAAGTCACTGGTGGAAGTGGTCTACAGGTCCCCAAACATTAGCCACACTGTAGCACAGAGTATAAATCAAGAAATAATGGAGGCCTGTAAGAAAGGTACAACAATAATCACGGGCGATTTTAATCTTCATATTGATTGGACAAATCAAATTGGCAAATGTAGTCTTGAGGAAGAATTCATAGTGTGCATGCGGGATGGTTTCTTGGAACAATACGTTGTGGAACCAACCAGGGAGCAGACTATTTTAGATCTGGTAATGTGTAACGAGTCTGGATTAATTAATGATCTTGTTATGAAGGATCCTCTTGGGAAGTGTGATCATAGCATGGTAGAATTTCAAATTCAGTTTGAAGGTGAGAAAGCTAAGTCTCAAACTAGTGTCCTGAACTTAAATAAAGGTAATTACAAAGTTACGAAGGCAGAGTTGGTTAAAGTGGACTAGGAAAATATAAAGGGCAAGACTGTAGAAAAGCAAACATTTAAGGAGATATTTCATAACTCTCAGTCTTTTTTTCTCACTAGAATAAATCTTTGCTAAGAGAAGGATGAATCATCCCTGGCTAATTAAGGAAGTAAAGAATGGTATCAAATTGAAAACAAAGGCATATGTTGCGAAGAACAGTGGGAGGCCAGAAGATTGGGAAATTTTTAGAAACCAGCAAAGAACGACTAAAAAAATGATAAAGACAGAGAAGATGGCATACGAGAGTAAACTAGCAAGAAATATAAAAACAGACTGCAAGAGCTTCTGCAGGTATATAAAAAGGAAGTGAGTCGCTAAAGTAAATGTTGGTCCCTTAAAGGATGAGACTGGAGAATTAATAATGGGAAACAAGGAAATGGCAGAGACTTTAACCAAATATTTTGTATCAGTCTTCACGCTAGAAGACCCTAAAAACATCCCAATAATTGATAATCAACGATCTATTGGAGGGGGGGGGGGGGGGGGGAGGCGGGAAATGACTTAAAACAATCACTATCACTAGAGATGAAGTTCTAAGCAAACTAATGGGACTAAAAGTGGACAAGTTCCCTGGACCTGATGGCCTGCATCCTCGGGTCTTAAAAGAAGTGGCTGTAGAGATAGATACATCTACCAAAATTCCCTGAATTCTGGAGAGATCCCAGCAGACTGGAAAACCTCAAATCTAACACCCTTATTTAAGAAAGAAGGAAGACACAAAGCAGGAAACTATAGGCCACTTAGTCATTAGGAAAATGCTGGCGTCCATCATTAAGGAAATAGTTGCAGGACATTTAGAAAATCATAATGCAGTCAAGCATGGTTTTACGAAAGGGAAATCATGTTTGACAAATTTGCTGGAGTTCTTTGAGGATGTAATAAGCAGAGTGGATAAAGGAGAGTCAGTAGATGTGTAATTGGATTTCCAGAAAGCATTCAATAAGGTGCCTCATAAAAGGTTACTGCACAAGATAAGAACTCACGGGGTTGGGGGTAATATATTAGCATGGATAGAGGATTGACTAACTAACAGAAAACAGGGAGTTGGGATAAATGGGTCATTTTCAGGTTGGCAAATTGTAGCTAGTGGGGTGCCACAGGGATCAATGTCGGGGCCTCAACTATTTACATTTTATATAATGCCTTGGATGAAGGGAGCAAGTGTAACGTAACCAAATTTGCTGATGAAACAAAGATAGGTGGGAAAGCAAGTTGTGAGGAAGACGCAAAGAATCTACAAGGGGTTTATAGATTGACTCAGTGAATGGGCAAAAATTTGGCAGATGGACTATAATGTGGGAAAATGTGAGGTTATCCACTTTGGTAGGAATAATAAAAAAGCAATTTATTATTTAAATGGAAAGCGATTACAAAATGTTACAGTACAGAGGGATCTGGGGGGGTGGGGGGTTCTTGTACAAGAAACGCAAAAAGTTAACATGCAGGTATAGCAAGTAATCAGGAAGGTAAATGGAATGTTGGCTTTTATTGCAAGGGGGATGGAGTATAAAAGTAGGGAAGGCCTGCTCCAACTGTACAGGGCATTGGCAAGACCAAACCTGGAGTAATGCGTATAGTTTTGGTCTCCTTATTTAAGGAAGGATATACTTGCATTAGAGGCAGTTCAGAGAAGGTTCACGAGGTTGATTCCTGAGATGAAGGGGTTGTCATTTGAAGAAAGGTTGGGCCTATATGCATTGGAGTTTAGAAGAATGAGAGGTGATCTTATTGAAACATATAAGATTCTGAGGATGTTCGACAGGGTAGATATTGAGAGGATGCTTACCCTCATGGGGCAATCTAGAACTAGGGGGTCGCCCATTTAAAATAGAAATGAGGAGGAATTTATTTTTTCAGAGGGTCGTAAATTTTTGGAATTCTCTACCCCAGAGAGCTGTGGAGGCTGGGTCCTTTAATATATTTAAGATGGAGATAGACAGAATTTTGAATGATAAGGGAATCAAGGGCTATGGGGATAGTGCAGGAAAGTGGAGTTGAGGTAGAAGATCAGCCATGATCTTATCGAATGGCGGAGCAGGCTCGAGGGGCCGAAAGACCTACCACCTCCTGCTTCTAATTCTTATGTTCTTATAACGGAGTTTAACAAAACTTCCTTCCTTAGCTGTTTGATGGAAAATGCAAAAATTCTCATTGCATTTTTATTCTTGTTACGGTCACCATCTGGAATGCATTTCTGCTGACTAATGGCAACTTTGTCTGAAGAGAGAGAATGGAAAATAAAGTTGCTCAGATGTAATTATTACCAATGAATTATGTTTGAGTAAGTCAGTGTAAAGCAATGTCATAAACAAGAAAAATCTTGTGTTCACAGTACATGTGCTGTTTGTTGTCCATCAGCAGCTCAGTGCCCACAATTAATAAAGCACATTACAGCGACCAGGGTAATTTAAACTGAAGGCACAGAATACAAGTCAGTTTCTCTCTTGATCCATTACTTTTAGAAGAATACTCTACAATTTCAATCATAATGTAGGAATAGAACAAAGTCTCTAAATTTCAAAGCTGTAAATTTGGATCTGCAACTCCATTTGGGGTTCACTTCTCTAACCTGGCTCTTGTTGGTGACTATTTGACTCGAAAATGATGCTCAGAGCCTGAAAGCCTCTGTCTTGCACCGAAGCTTTAAAATCAATGACAAAAACAAATCTGTATTCATAATGGTCCTTGTATGGAATATACCTTGGAATATGCAAGCTTTGTAAATGCTTGTTTGGCCTCTGTAGGTTCTAGGAATTCCACAATGGCAGTTATGCCAGCTGAAGGAAGCAAAACACGTCCAAGGTCTCCGTATTTCTCAAATACTTTCTTCAATTCATCGATTTGGATTCCTGCAGGAATATTCTTTACAAGGACAACTGTTTTACTTCTCTGCCCAGAAGCCTACAAAAAGATTAAATATACATATAAATATCATAGGCAAAGAAAATATTGCACATAACTTAATTTAAAAATGTGGCTTGCATTACCACAATTACACACAGAATCATACAGCACAAAAGCAGGCCAATTTGACCCATCATTTCCGCGCTGACTCTTGGTTATCCAATTCGTCCCACTCCCCTGCTCTTTCCTTATAGCCCTGCAAATTTCTCCTTTTCAAGCATATATCGAATTCCCTTTTGAAAGTTACTACTGAATCTGCTTCCACCTGTCAGGTAGTGCATTCCAGATCATAACAACAGTGTGTCAAAAGAAATTCTTCTCATTTCCCCCTCTAATTAGATACATATAGGGGCAGACTTTGCAGTCGGTATAACTCTGAGTAAGCGGTCATACCGCCTTTGAAATGGACAATAAGTTTATGCACTGATTCCCGAACTTGCAATCTTTCAAATTCTGACTGGGCAGATCATCCACTCAAGACTGTGAAATCTTTATTGCTGGTACCAAGCTGGGCTAATTGCCCAGCAATTACACAGTAACATTTTATGGCTGGTGCAAACAGGCGCAGGAGCCTGTTTGCACAACATAAGGGGCCCAAGTTTCCACACAATAAAAAATGGGCGCCCCACCGAGCTGGGCGCCCGTTTTTCGCGCCTAAAAAAAAACCGCGCTATTCTCGAGCGCCTTGCAGCTCCATGTCTGCCTGGCGCGGCGTGCAGGGGGAGGAGCCTACCACTCGCGCCGATTTTGTAAGTGAGAGGGGGCGGTTACCATTTTAATTAGTTTTTTTCCTGCCGGCAACCCTGCGTGTGCGCGTTGGAGCGTTCGCGCACGCGCAGTGTGAAGGAAACATTGGCACTCAGCCATTTTTGTAGTTCTTTGTAGCTGTTTAATTTTTGAACATTTTTTAATAAAAGCACATTGCCATCAGCACTGAGAAGGCTGCAAGAAGCCTTCTCACTGTCTCCTTCCTGCCCGCCGTCTGGAATGGCTTCTCCCCCCCCCACCCCCGCTGCGTTCGGTCAATCGGGCATGCACT
The DNA here is from genome assembly GCF_044704955.1 of Pristiophorus japonicus. Lineage (NCBI taxonomy): Eukaryota > Metazoa > Chordata > Chondrichthyes > Pristiophoridae > Pristiophorus > Pristiophorus japonicus. Next base: position 196,711,088 of record NC_091984.1, on the reverse strand, counting down.
CCCGCCGTCTGGAACGGCTTCCTCCCCCCCCCCCCACCCCCCGCTGCGTTCGGTCAATCGGGCCCGCACTCCCACCCGCCCGCCGTCGGGAACGGCTTCCTCCCCCCCCCCTGCCGTTGGGAACGAACGAACGAACTTGTGAGGCTGGCTGAAGCACTTTCACACAGGTAGGAAGATGGTTTATTTAATCTTTTCTTTGCTTATAAATGTTTATTCAGGTTGGATTTATTTGTATAATATTTGTAGAAGTATAAATAAGGATTGATTGTAGAATTTAATGACTTCCCTTCCCACCCCCCTGCCCCCCCCACCTCGTTCTGGACGCCTAATTTGTAACCTGCGCCTGATTTTTTAATGTGTAGAACAGGTTTTTTCAGTTCTACAAAAACCTTCACTTGCTCCATTCTAAGTTAGTTTGGAGTACGTTTTCACTGTGGAAACTTTGAAATCAGGAGTCAGTGGCCGGACACGCCCCTTTTGAAGAAAAAATTCTGTTCCAAATTAAAACTGTTCTAGCTGACTAGAACTGCAGAAAAAAAAATGTGGAGAATTGTGATTTCTAAGATAGTCCGTTCTCCACCAGTTGCTCCTAAAAATCAGGCGCAAATCATGTGGAAACTTGGGCCCAAGGGGAGGGGGATATGGAGCAGCTTGAAATATACACCAGTCTCAATTTAAAAAAAAAATCTTCTAAATAAACATCTCTATCCACCTAATCCAAACACAACTCTAACAAGCATGAGACACTGATTTATTTATTAATTTACCGGGTTGAATGAAACAAAAAAAAAAATCATGAATGGGCATTAGAGATTTCTGTTTACTGATTGGAGCATCGCCCCACATGATCCCAAGTACGCTTACACACATGGTGCGTCCCGGAATCCATGGGCCACTACTCTGTGCTCAACTCCGCAGCGAAACATTGCAAGTTTTTGAAGCAGGCCTCATCACACCAGATAATGCGGATTTCTTTCGGAGGCCAGTGGCGTACTCCTTAGCTACGCCACCGACCGCAATTGCAGGGCCATGTATATGGAAATACGAACACTTCCCCACATCAGCACAGGCATTTTAGTACAGAAAGTGAAATGGAGAAATTTGTTTTTAAAACTTGTTATAGTTCTCAGTATTTTATTTAGCACCTTGATGCATTTCGTAAATTTCTACTACAAGATTTTGAGGAGTTTACTTCCATCTTCACCAGCTGCCGGAAGTGTTGTTTTTGAGAGATATGCAGGACAGGTCAAACACTCATCATTAACCAAATCTATATACATCACATGCAACACCTTGCACACCCAAAAAGTGAAATCAATTATTAAATTATAGGTAGAAATTATTTTAAAACCTCAAGAAACTAAAATATTCTTCCTTTGGTAACCTCCTTTAATTCAGTGTCTTTAGAAAGTAAAGCACCAAACAGATTTTTCAACATAGTCTGGGCAAGATTGACACACTGGACGAGTTGACACTCAAGTTTGTTAATGGGGCATCCTGGGTTTACAGATCGAGTATGTGTAGACAATTTTTTATTATTATTTTTTTTTTTTTTTAAACGGGAAAAGGTGCAATTTATGCAATTGTTCTCTTCTTGGCATGTAGCCATTCCACACAGAGCTGGGTTCACACGCCTGTGTGGATTTGAATGATTCTCACTGTGCTCCACCAAATTTGGCACACACCATATGGGGAAATCAGGTGAAAACCTATAGTGGCTACATTGGAACTCCTATGCCTCACTCGCCTCTGATCCTCTTTGTAATATATGCCCACTGCTGACATCTAGCGGCTTCAAATTGATACTTCACGATCTAATAAGAGTGCAGAATATTCTATTTAATAGACCCCAGAATGCGACCATTTGACCGAGCAAGGCCGTGTTGGTTTTTGCCAGAACATTCTAAACTTAATCCTACTCTCACCTCGTAGCCTAGTATCTTCCACTGGTTCAAATGTTTACCTACACTTGCCTTCAATAGACAAAATAGTGTCTGCCTCATCATCCATCATAGGCAGTCCCTCAAAATCGAGGAAGACTTGCTTCCACTCTAAAAGTGAGTTCTTAGGTGACTGAACAGTCCAACACGGGAATTACAGTCTCGGTCACAGGTGGGACAGACAGTCGTTGAAGGAAAAGGTAGGTTGGGAGTCTAGTTTGCCGTACGCTCCTTCCGCTGCCTGCACTTGCTTTCTGCATGCTCTCGCAATGAGACTCGAGGTGCTCAGCGCCCTCGCGGATGCTCTTCCTCCACTTAGTGCGGTCTTTGGCCAGGGATTCCCGGTGATGGTGGGGATGTTGCATTTTATCAAGGAGGCTTTGAGGGTGTCCTTGAAACGTTTCCTCTGCTCATTTGGGGCTCGCTTGCCGTGTAGGAGTTCTGAGTAGAGCGCTTGCTTTGGGAGTCTTGTGTCAGGCATGCGAACAATGTGGCCCACCCAACGGAGCTGGTTGCGTGCGGTCAGTGTTTCGATGCTGGGGATGTTGACTTGATCGAGGGTACTAACATTGGTGCGTCTGACCTCCCCGGGGGTTTGCAGGATCTTGCGGATCGTTGGTGGTATTTCTCCAGCGATCTGAGGTGTCTACTGTACATGGTCCACGTCTCAGCCATACAGGAGGGCGGGTATCACTACAGCCCCGTAGACTATAAGCTTGGTGCCAGATTTGAGGGCCTGATCTTCAAACACACTCTTCCTCAAACACTCCTGTGGCAAAGCATTCCATGCCCGTAACAACTCTCGAGTAAAAACATTTCTCCTAACCTCTTCCCCTACTGACTTTACACCGATGATTGCTGGTCATTGACTCCCCAAACAGAGGAAATAGTCTTTTTCTATTTACTTGATCAAAACCCTTCATAATTTAAAAAACTAAAGTAAATATCCTCCTAGCCTTCTCTGCTGTGGAAGTAATCTCAGTTTCTCAAGTATTTCTTCATAACTATAGTTTCTCAATGTCAATTTTATTCTGGTGAATCTACATTGTATTAGCTTTAATGTTAATGCAATGATAGGGCACCCAAAACTGAATATAATACTGTTGTCTAAACCTTTACCTTGTTAAGGGCCGTGGGACATTTCATTCCGCTAATTGTGCTATATCAATACAAGTTGTTGTTGTTATACAAACTTATCATCTCTTCATTCTGTTCTCGTTCCTATTTGTAAACCCAAAATGTTAATCCCTGTAGAGACCATAAATAATTCAAAATGTCATTGTGGTTTTCATTTCGAATATTTATTTTCCTGTGGCAAAGTTCAATTTCGCACTAGGGAGTAACATCTAACAGGAAAAAAAATACACCGATAAATTAAAATACTTTGTATTCATTTTGCAAACAAGGAATAAATACAAAAAAACTTTCTCAAAGGGTCAACTCATTCTCTGTATTTATAATCCACATCCTGTCGACAAAAAAATTGATCATTTATTTCTACAAAATAGAAAATGATTGTTAAATAGTGAACTGCTTGTAATTTTTTGTTACTCTTTTTCAGCAACCATGTTTGATGGAAAACATGTTCGAGCTGCTGGACAAGAGATTAATTACCGCATGCTTCAGCAACAGTGCAAAAAATACATTACTGTTTCTGTTTAATGCATTAATCAACAAAGTTATTAACACTTGTCTGAAGTGTCAGCTGTATTCATTTGGATTATCTTACCTGACTGAAGGAGTCCAAGCTAACTCCATTATCAACCAAGAACTGCCTGGTCTCTTGTACAATCTGTGTCTCACCCAGGGCCATGCGGACTGCAACACTGCCTTTTCCTTCCTTCAAAAGATCAAAGAAAAATTAAACTAGTAGAATATATATCTGTAAAAGCGGATTGCATATCTGTTCAAAACAGTTTCCGGAGAAGAGAACAATGTCTTCGGTATGCAGTGATTATTAAAGTACCAGAACAGTTTATTCATTCTAGTCAAATTTAATTTTAAATTGAAGAACATTACCTTTTTCCCTTTACCTGCATAAACTTATAGCTTGCACTGGCCATCAAATTTTCTAATGATCCAATGCTGATAATTAGTTCAACTTTATTAAGCAATATCATTAATCCTCTTTTGTGAATGTCATCACATAAGAACATAACAGGTGGCATGTTTTTATGCAAACAAAACAAAAGTCTTTATCCGAGTCTAAAGTCTGTCTTATACCTTGACTGAATTTGTATCCATTAAACATGCAGCAGGACAGAGATGAGGACTGATGCCCATGCGCTGCTACAACATGGGCAGTGTAACAGAAACTGGCCACTACACCTGGGCAGCGAAGGAGTAGGGCTGGGTCTAGCCAAGGGATCAATGGATCTGTAGCTGCAGCTTTCTGTCCCAGGCCAGATAGTTCCTGTTGATGTCACAATAGCCAGACTTTCCAGGAACACCCGTAACAAACATGGTCGAGGAGAAACGGAGGATGTGAGCTTCGAATGAATGGAGAAGCTGAGAGGTTTCGGGAGGAAATGGAGAATGGTGACAAATTCACCAATTATTAACAGTCAAACCCAAAATATATAACAAAATACTTAAGTCAGCCCAATTTAGCTGTAAGACTATTTATCAGTAACTTGTTTTTCCAGATTTACTGAATATTATGCGATGAGAGAGACACCAGGAAATTATAGACCTGTTAGTCTAACACCTATTGCAGGGAAGTTATTGGAATCTATAACTAAGGACAGGGTGACTGAGTACTTTGAAAAATGTTAGCCGATTCGAGAGCAAACATGGATTTGTAAAGGGTAGGCCATGTCTAACGAACCTAATTGAATTTTTTGAGGAAGCAACAGAAGGAGGAGACGGGGAAATGTCTGGATGTTGTTTATATGGACTTCCAGAAGGCATTCAATAAGGTTTCACAGAAGAGTCTGTTAGCTAAAATTAAAGCTCATGGAATTGAAGGCAAATTATTGACCTGTCAGGTGGTAGAAGACCGAAAGTAGTGATAATGGGTATGGGAACACCACCATCTGCAAGTTCCCCTCCAAATCTCACACCATCTTGACTTGGACGTTTTGTCATCAAAATCCTGAAACTCCCTACTGTGGGAGTACCTTCACCGCATCGACTGCAGCGGTTCAAGAAAACGGCTCACCACGACCTTTTCAATGGCAACGAGGAATGGACATTAAGGCCCCAAGTTTCCACACGCGGCAAAACAGGCGCCCCTCCGAGCTGGGCGCCCGTTTTTCGCGCCGAAAACGGCGCCTGAAAAGAAAACGCGCTATTCTTGAGCGCTTTGCAGCTCGATGGCTGCTTGGCGCGGCGCACAGGGGGCGGAGCCTACCACTCGCGCCGATTTTGTAAGTAGGAGGGGGCGGGTACAATTTAAATGAGTTTTTTTCGTGCCGGCAACCCTGCGCGTGCGCGTTGGAGCGTTCGCGCACGCGCAGTCTGAAGGAAACATTGTCACTCGGCCATTTTAAAAAGTGCTGCAGAAAAAGTGAAAATTTGTTTATTGAACCCTTGCAAAGGCTTGTATTTTAATTTTCTTGATATTTCTGTGTGTGAGGGTGAGAGAGTGCATTCTGTAATTAAAGATAGACTGTGATAAACGGGACACATGCACTTGTTTGAGACTATTCAAATTCTTTGTAGCTGTTCAATTTTTAAAATTTTTTAGTAAAACCACATTGCCCTTCCATGATCAGCACTGAGGCTTCTTGCAGCTTTCTCCCCCTGCCGTCCGTCGGGCCCGACGGCAAACGGCTGCCTCAAGTAATGAGGCTTCCTGCAGCTTTCTCCCTCCCTCCTCCTGCCGTCGGTCGGACTCGACGGCAAACCGCTGCCTGAAAGGCCTGCCTGAAGCACTTTCACACAGGTAGGAACATGGTTTATTTAATCTTTTCTTTGCTTATAAATTTTTATTCAGGTTGGATTTATTTGTATAATATTTGTATAAGTATAACTAAGGATTTATTGTAGAATTTAATTACTTCCCTTCCGCCCCCCCCCCCCGCCTCGTTCCCGACGCCTAATTTGTAACCTGCGCCTGATTTTTTAATGTGTAGGCAAGGTTTTTTCAAGCCTACAAAAATCTTCACTTGCTCCATTCTAAGTTATTTTGGAGTACGTTTTCACTGTGGAAACTTTCAAATCAGACGTCAGTGGCCGGACACGCCCCCTTTTGAAAAAAAAATTCTGTTCCAAAGTGAAACTGTTCTACCTGACTAGAACTGCAGAAAACTTAAATGTGGAGAATTGTGATTTCTAAGATACTCCGTTCTCCACCAGTTGCTCCTAAAAATCAGGAGCAAATCATGTGGAAACTTGGGGCCCTAAATGTTGGCGATGCCAGCAATGCCCACATCTATTAATTAATAAATTTAAAATATATATATTTTTTTAAATGTACAAGGAAGTGACTAGTTGTGTCCCACAAGGATCTGCGCTGGGGCCTCAACTATTCACTGTATTTATTAATGACTTAGATAACACAATAGAGAGCAATATATCCAAGTTTGCCAATGACCCAAACATTGGTGGCATAGTAAGTACAGTGTGACATCCAAAATCCAGAAACCTCAGGACTGAGGCCGTTCCAGGTATTTAGGATTTCGGAACGTCTTTGCCTGGGCCGAGGTAGGTAGGGTCAGGTCGCCGGAGGCCGAGAGGGGTCGGTCAGGCCGAGGCAGAAAGGGGGGGGCGGCGGTGGAGAGAATCAGTCGGGCCACTGGAGGTCGGGGCGGTCGGCTGGTCCAGCCAGAGGTCAGGCCGGAGGCAGGAAGAGTCCGGATTTCGGAACATTTTCTGGTTTCTGGACGACCCTGAGCACCGTACCTTAGAAAGGCTATAACCACCTTGGAAGGAGTGCAGCACAGATTCACTCAAATGTTATCAGAGCTCCAAGGGTTAAATTACAAGGAAAGATTGCATAAACTAGACTTGTATTACTAGGAATATAGAATGTTGGGGTGATTTGATTGAGGCTTTAGGATTTTGCAAGTGTAGCTGGAGGGGAACTTTTTCCGCTGGTGGAGGTGTCTAGGACAAGGGGACATAACCTTAAAATCAGAGCTAGGAATTCATGAGCGGTTAGGAAACATTTCTTCATGCAAAGGGTGGCAGAAATGTGAAACCCTCTCCCACAAAAAGTAGATGCTAGCTCAATTAATAATTTTAAATGAGATTGGCAGATTTTTGCTAGCCAAGGGTATTAAGGAATATGGAGTCAAAGCAGGCAGACGAATATAAATCAGCCATGATCTCAATGAATGGCAGAACAGGCTTGAGGGGCTGATGGCCTACTCCTGTTCCAATGTTCTATGTACAAATTGCTTAACTCCAAAGCAATATATGTGCATTTTGTAGGAATCGCCCATATGCTACCAATAAAAACTAGGTCATTGGGGGGAAACTACATGCTACACCCAACATCAGCCCTGTCTCCACTCAACATCAACGATGTCTCCGCAAGATCCTGCAAATTCCCCTGGGATGACAGACGCACCAACATCAGTGTCCTCACCCAGGCTAACATCCCCAGCATTGAAGCACTGACCACTCGATCAGTTTCGCTGGGCAGGCCATAGTTCGCATGCCAGACACGAGACTCCCTAAGCAATTGCTCTATGCGGAGCTCCTTCACAGCAAACGAGCCAAAGGTGAGCAGCGGAAACATTACAAGGACATCCTCAAAGCCTCCCTGGTGAAGTGCGACATAAACCAGTGACACCTGGGCACCTGGGAGTCCCTGGCCGAAAACCGCCCTAGTTGGAGAAAGTGCATCTGGGAGGGCGTTGAGTTCTTCGAATCTCAAGCCGCGAGCGTGAAGAGGTCAGACGCAGGCAGCGGAAGGCGCGTGTGGTAAATCAGTCTCGCCACCTCCCCCCCCCCCCGCCTTCCCCAGACGAATGTCTGTCCCACCTGTGACAGGGTCTGTGGCTCCTGTATTGGACTGTTCAGCCACCAAAGAACTCACTTTAGGAGTGAAAGCAAGTCTTCCTCGATTCCGAGGGACTGCCTATGATGATGATGATGAAATAGCACAAAAGTTACTGATGTGAAAAAATTATCTCCATTAGTCTTGATGTGGTAAATTGGTTTTGAATCCAGAACTTTCTGTACCCCATTTTTAGTGCTTTGGTAGACTTTTATTTCTCAGTTCCACTGGTGGTAACAAATCTTGCATATGCTTTGTGAAGTTGCTTCTCTATCTCCATGCAACAAGTGAGCCTCATTTATCTAGTTTTTATAGTTCAGTTAAACTTCAGCAATGATTACATTGACCAAATAGAAATGCTTATGTTTATCCTTTTGGATTTCAAAGCTCTCAATATTTTGGGAAAGCAACAGTACAATATCTGTGACTAAACAAAGTGAGCCAAGCAGAACCATGTCAAAATGGAAGATGAAATCTAATGTAGCAGATGGAATATAGGGCCCAAGTTTCCACAGGATAAAAAACGGGCGCCCCTCCGAGCTGGGCACCCGTTTTTCGCGCCTAAAACGGCGGCAGAAAAAAAACGCGCTATTCTCGAGCGCTTTGCAGCTCCTTGTCTGTTTGGCGCGGCGCCCAGGGGGGCGGAGCCTACACTCGCGCCGATTTTGTAAGTGGGAGGGGGCGGGTACTATTTAAATTAGTTGTTTTCCTGCCGGCAACGCTGCGCGTGCGCGTTGGAGCGTTCGCGCACGCGCAGTGTGAAAGAAACATTGGCACTCGGCCATTTTTGTAGTTCTTTGTAGCTGTTTAATTTTTGAACATTTTTTAATAAAAGCACATTGCCATCAGCACTGAGGCTACCCTTCTCACTGTCTCCTTCCCCTCCCCGGCAACAAACCGCTGTCTCCTTCCCCTCCCTCCCCTCCGCAGCAACAAACCGCTGTCTCCTTCCCCTCCCTCCCCTCCACGGCAACAAACCGCTGTCTCCTTCCCTATCCTCCCCTCCACAGCAACAAATGGCGGTTTCCTCCCCCTCCCTCCCCTCCGCGGCGGCAACAAACCGCTATCTCCTTCCCCTCCCTCCCCTCCACGGCAACAAACGGCGGTTTGCTTCCCAACCCCCCGCGGCAACGAACGATGGCTGAAGCACTTTCACACAGGTAGGAAGATGGTTTATTTAATCTTTTCTTTGCTTATAAATGTTTATTCAGGTTGGATTTATTTGTATAATATTTGTAGAAGTATAAATAAGGATTGATTGTAGAATTTAATTACTTCCCTTCCCACCCCCCTGCCCCCCCCACCTCGTTCTGGACGCCTAATTTGTAACCTGCGCCTGATTTTTTTTAATGTGTAGAACAGGTTTTTTCAGTTCTACAAAAATCTTCACTTGCTCCATTCTACTTTAGTTTGGAGTACGTTTTCACTGTGGAAACTTTGAAATCAGGCGTCAGTGGCCGGACACGCCCCCTTTTGAAGAAAAAATTCTGTTCCAAAGCAGAACTGTTCTACCTCACTAGAACTGCAGAAAAAAAAATGTGGAGAATTGCGATTTCGAAGATAGTCCGTTCTCCACCAGTTGCTCCTAAAAATCAGGCGCAAATCATGTGGAAACTTGGGCCCAACATGTGGAGAAATATGAAGTTATCCACTTTAAGAAAAATAGAAAAGCAGAGTATTTTTTAAGTGGCGAGAGACTGGGAAATTTTGGTATTCAGAGGGACCTAATGTCCTTGTACACAAATCATAAAGTTAACAAGCAACTGCAGCAAGCAATTAGGAAAGCAAATGGTTTGTTAGCCTTCATTATGAAAGGATTGGAGTACAAGGGTAAATAAGTCTTACTGCAATCATACAGAGCCTTGTTGAGACCACACCTGGAGTACGGTGTACAGTTTTGGTCTCCTTACTCAAGGAAGGATATACTTGCCTTAGATAAAATGCAACAAAGGTTCACTAGACTGATTCGTAGGATAAGGAAGGGATTGTCCTATGAGGGGAGATTAAGTAGACTTGGCCTGCATTTCCGAGCGATTAGAAGAATGAGGTGTGATCGCATTGAAATGTTGAAAATTCTTAAGGAGGTTCACAGGGTAAATGCTGGGATTGATGTTTCCCCTGGCTGGGGAGTCTAGAACTAGGGGGTCACAATCTCAGAATAAGGGGTCGGCCATTTAGACCTAAGATGAGGAGAAATTTCTTCACTCAAGGGGTTGTGAATCTTGGAATTCTCTACCTCAGAGGGCTGTGGATGTTCAGTCATTGAGTATATTCAAAAAAGAGATCAATAGATTTTTGGACACTAAGGGAATCAAGGGATATGGGGATAGTGCAGGAAGGTGGAGTTGAGGTAAAAGATCTGGCATGATCATATTAAATGGCAGAGCAGGCTCGAAGGGCCGAAAGGCCTAATCCTGCTTCTATTTCTTATGTTTTTATGTAAAATAGTTAGCTTTTGTTCACTGAAGATTTTTATGGTACAGTTACACCAGAACTGTAGCATTGGTGTGAAGCATAAATCCAGAGTAAGGGTCCGAGTTGATTTACCGAAGAATCAGCTCAGACTTTAACTCTGATTTACAACTGTATGTGCAAAATTATAAACTTGTAAAGTGTCTGTACCCTTGGACAACACAATTTGAATTCACCTTAACAATTCCAGAAGATCACTGAAATCGGTTTTGCAAAAAAGTAGCGAGTTCAAATCCCAGTCTCTATAGAGACATTCAACTATTCACCCCTTGAAGTGTCTTTTTGCATGCGACAAATGGAGCAGCAGTTTGACACTCCATTTAGGATGGAGGGAAAGGGAAAGAGGGATAAAGAAAAAATACTGAATACGGGACTATATCTTGCTCTCTTGCTACTGAATCATGGAAGCATTGCAAAGAGTAAGGGGGAGGTTAACAGGAAAACAAATAAAAGACAAGAGGGAAGAACCAAATTGTCTTCTCATTGAAATGTGAAGTTTAAAAAAAAACAGAAAATAGAAATTCTCTGGTTCAATTGCTGTACTCAAATAAATTGTTGATGTTGAAACATGCCCAACAATAAGGCCTGTTCTTACACACCCCCAAGCAGGTCATCTGCTTATTTTATTTCACGGGGGAGTGATACATAGTGCTGCGAAAAGAAGAGGGAAGCTTTTGTATTGTATTTCCATTTTGCAATATTTTTGGTGGGTGTACATTTTTAATTTTTTATCTCAAGGCAAGACAGTCATTGGTTTAATTCCAAGCAGAAAGCATAAATACCTATATAAAACTACTTGTGCCATTCAAATAAAAATACTTAAATACTTACATGATCTAGCACTTGGCTTTTTGTGGCATTATATTTTGCTGCTATTACATCAGCAACAGCATTAGTCCCCATAAATAAGGTGTTCCAGTTGTGCGAGCTGAAAAGTACAGGGGAATATAAATTGATACTCTATGTAAACACAGAAAAATTATACTAATTCAAAATCATGATCTCCCCCCCCCCCACAAAAAAAATGAATTATTACTTGAAATAAACAATGTAAGCAGCACAGCAGAGTGCAAAATTAGTACAAAAAAAATGTAATCAGATAATTTGCATCAAGCAAATTTAAATTCGGAACAGAAAAAAAAGTTATAATTTCTGATTCACTGAAAGTCAACTATTTTACTATATTGGTTAAAGCATCACTGATAGCTTGTTGTACAGTTGCCACTCAATTAAAATTTACCTTCCTTCAACCTCTGCGATAAGGTGTATTTTGGAAATCAAAAGTAATAAAGAGACGGAAAGGTAAGCCTAGAATTATCACCTCAGCAGAGTACTTTTTTTTTCTTAAAAAATGCAAAATAGACTAGAGCTATATTTCTAAATGTGTACAGAAATTAGAGATTGCAACACCAAATATCCAGAAACCTCCTTCAAATGATCACTTGGAATAAACAATGCTTAACCCCGAATTGCAGTTGTTCCAGTGTCCGCCAAATAATCTCAACTCAATTGGGTAAATGTGAATTTTCAATTGACCTTGTGGGAGGGCTGGATCCTCCGCCACTACTGCAAGGTAGTTGATGTAAGGGGGAGGAGAAAGAGGGTGGCGGAGCAGAGCTTACTTAAGACAGGGGTACCCGTTCCACAGCCCTCAGTCACGACCTGGAGCCTAATTGGTGCATATTGTCCTGGACCCCCAAAACAGTTGTAAGGAGATCTTGTTCTTCCAGTGGGGAGGGGTTGAACGAGACCGATATCCCAATTCCCAGGCCAGCCAGTGTCTCTGGGGTTTTCAGTGGCTGGTGCTGCAAATGCATCCCACATCACCGTAGGACCACCGTGATCCAGCATACTGCAACAGGATCGGTGGCGGAGTTCCGCAGCGGTGCAAACCCAGTATAACTGTTAGGATCATGCCTCAGCAGATGTATCAAGCTATTATTTTTTTTTAAAAAGATCTTTGGGGGAAAAAACGCAAAGACAGAATATTATCTGAATGGTGGCAGATTAGGAAAAGGGGAGGTGCAACGAGACCTGGGTATCATGGTTCATCAGTCACTGAAAGTTGGCATACAGGTGCAGCAGGCGGTAAAGGCAGCAAATAGTATGTTGGCCTTCATAACTAGGGGATTTGAGTATAGGAGCAGAGAGGTCTTACTGCAGTTGTACAGGGCTGTCTTACTGCAGTTGTACAGGGCCTTAAGCGAGGCCTCAACTGGAATATTGTGTTGGTCTCCTAATCTGAGGAAGGACGTTCTTGCTATTGAGGGAGTGCAGCAAAGCTTCACCAGACTGATTCCTGGGATGGCCAGACTGACATATGAGGAGAGACTGGATCAACTGGACCTCTATACATTAGAGTGTAGAAGGATGAGAGGGGATCTCATAGGAACATACAAGATTCTGACGGGACGGGACAGGTTAGATGCGGGTAGATTGTTCCCGATGTTGGGGAAGTCCGGAACCAGGGGACACGGTCTTAGGATAAGGGGTAGGCCATTTAGGACTGAGATGAAGAGAAACTTCTTCACACAGAGAGTTGTTAACCTGTGGAATTCCCTGCCGCAGAGAGTTGTTGATGCCAGTTCATTGCATATATTCAAGAGGGAGTTAGATATGGCCCTTACGGCTAAAGGGATCAAGGGGTATGGGGAAAGCAGGAAAGGGGTACTGAGGGAATGATCAGCCATGATCTTATCGAATGGTGGTGCAGGCTCGAAGGGCTGAATGGCCTACTCCTGCACCTATTTTCTATGTTTCTCTGAGGACATTTCTTCACATGGTGGGGAGGGGGGTATGGAAGGAGGTGGACAAGAACATAAGAAATAGGAGCAGGAGTAGGCCATTTTACCCCTCAAGCCTACTCCGCCATTCAGTAAGATCATGGCTGATTTGATCCTGGCCTCAACTTCACTTCACCGCCCGCTCCCCATAACCCTTGACTCCCTTATCATTCAAAAGTCTGTCTGTCTCCACCTTAAATATATTCAATGACCCAGCCTCCACAGCTCCCTGGGGGTAGAGAATTCCAAAGATTCACGACCCTCAAAAGAAATTCCTCCTCATTTCCATTTTAAATGGGTGACCCCTTAATCTGAAACTATGCCTCCTAGTTCTAGATTCCCCCATGAGGGGAAACATCCTCTCTGCATCTACCAAGTCAAGCCCCCTCAGAACCTTATGTTTCAATAAGATCACCTCTCATTCTTCTAAACTCCAATGAGTATAGGTCCAACCTGCTCAACCTTTCTTCATATGACAACCCCTTCATCTCAGGATGGGGGAGCTTGATAGGGAGGGGAAGGAGAAGAGGAGAGAGACTGGGTGGAAGGGGCGGTAAGAGTATGAGGAAGGGTCATTTGGTACTCGTAGGTTATGGAGGGTAGGCATTCGGCCTGGGGTGTTGCAGAGTTGCTTCTGGGTGAAAGTTTGGAAGAGGTACCCGTTGGTTCTCAGTGGGTGGAGGGATGCAAGTTACTGTTCATGGAGGGAGGGCAGGAATAAGCCCACATTTGTTTTAAATGGAAGTGAGGATGGCTTAAGTTCCAGCCCAGCTCATGGATTAGGGATTTGTTCTTAGTTGTGCGAGCAGAAAAAGTCTGATTTGTGCATAGTGAGATGGGGAACAAGGCTGGGCTTTTATTTGTGGCGGGGGGGTGGGGAAGAAACAGGTTATCTTTGTCCTCACTAGGGATGAGGGTAGAAGACAAGGTTTGCTCTCAGGGGAATTAACTCTATTTGCTACAAATAGGGGAAATGGGAGGGGCAGGGGAGGAGGGGGTTGGCAGCCAGGATTCTGTTCCTCTTCAGTCAGGGGTGATTACTACTGTTTCAGTGGGGTGTACGTACATCAATTTCAGCTCAGTATGGGGTGTAAGATTTCTGTTCAGACAGTGGGGAGCAGGTATCCCATGCTTTTTTTCCTCAGTGTGGCAGAGATTGCTCTCAATTAGGATGATAGGGTCGTGATCTCTGCTGAATGGGGATGGGGGACGGTTGGGTTGGCTGAATCGATTACCCATTTGCTTTTTTGGACAAAGCTCCAGTTTTTCTTTTAACCTTGCTCATACAAGCTTTCCTTCCATCTTTTTTGATGCATGGCCACTTTTGTGAATGTTCGGACAGCGCATTTTTGCTTTTGGGGGACATGGGTTCCTGCAATTTCCGCTGAATGGTTGGCAGGGTTTTCTATCAACTTGGTGATGGGGCAGTACATTGTTCCTCCGTGAGGGATAAGGTGGGTTGGCCAATATATCTCGGCGAGGTTGGACGAACAGTGGCCAACCACTGCTCAGTGGGGGAGGGGTGGTTCGGGTGTGGAGAGGTGGGGAGGTGCTGTCTGTTCAATATAGTGCTCTGGGGCATGGTCAGACTTCGGTTAAGCTGTCTGCTCAATCTCCAAAATAGACTGATTTTGTACTACCCAGGATTGATTCTAGGGCTGTCACATAACATTTGGGTGCTATCCCACTGCAATCAATCATTCACGCAGCATTATGTTTACAATGCCACTTGTGTCAGTTGCATTACATTTAGAATCTTGAGATCAATCACATTTTATGTACCGCACATACATCTTTTATATATATATCAAAATCTATGCATTTCAATATAAATTAGAACAATTTTTAAAAGTTTTGAAATAAAAGTCACAAATTTATAAATTGTAGTTGCTCAATTGGAAATAAGCAGCAATGAGGGATGAAAATCTCTCTATACTTAGGAATATGTTTCAGATGCAAACATTTTAGAATCAAACACGTATGCTATTAACTGAGTTAAGACCATCATGTGAATGTGTACTTTCAGTGCACTGATATCCAACCTGTTGCTGCTGGCTTTGTCTTTAGCCGCTTTATTTCTCTTGTAGGTAGAGGAACCTAATGTATCGTCATCTTCAGCCTTCTCCTTCTTCACTGTAGATGGCAAAATGTGCATCATCCTGCCCTGAGTAGATAGAAAATTATTTTGTCACTTATACAGCCTTTTAAGCTATTATTTGAATATAACAAGGATAATTTACCCTTGAAATGTCATTTTAGCCACTAAGAATTAACTACCTGTACAATATTTTTTCAAGCAGTACAAAGGCTTTAAAAATGCATCAAGACAGCCCAGTGATACAGCACACTGGTGTACCAATGTACCGAAGCAATCAAAACCCGATGAATAACTTTAAAATGAACTGCAATAAAAGTTTGACTGAAACATATTAAAATTAACATTACACTTTAGAAAATTCTACAAGAAAACATTTTGTTTGAATTTGACTATAAAGTCATGAGTTACTGGGCCAACACCACACACTTTTTTAAAATTTATGATTCTGCTCAAGATTCTATTTAAGCCATGCAAAGAATTTTTTGTGCAACCCTTGTACAAATTATAATATGAATAAATGCAACAACTTCTGGGATTTCTTTCCCTTGGAATAACAAAGTGCTGTTCTAAATGTTAAATATTTTGCTCACCCAAACAAGGAAGAATATTGGAAAAGATTAACTTCTACAATTCAGTTCACGAGTCATTCAAGACCACCTGAAGGAGCAGTCCAGCTGCATCACCCTCTCTACTTGTAGAATTATCAGTGGATCATGTTTAAGTGAATATTGCTTTTGCCAAGTAAAATGTGTGCCAAACCAGGCTGTTTATTTAACTAATCCTCTACTGAAGTCAATTGGCATCAAGTGAGTGGACATAGTAGGCTATATATAGCATATGTCAACCCTGTGTTTAGGAGGGCTCAAACCATGCTCATCAGTTCTCCAGTAACCCACTGTCTATCATCTTTGGGGTAGGGAGAGGAAAAAGGAGAGAGAGAGAGGTGGCTTCTGGCAAAAGAAATTCAACCAACTTAACCCTCTGAGCCAAGCAGGTCCGTAATACGCATGGGAACTGATAATGATCGAGCAAGTCTGGTTCGCAATGGAAATGCGGAGATAGACCGGCTGCTGGAATTCTATCGCACTCAAACTCCAGCCAATACTTTGTGTTCCTGACTGCACAAGAAGCTTGATGGCACTTTCTTTCGGTAGCTGCGCTGTTTTAATCGCCAGCGGTACCCTATACAGGGTCCCTCAGCTTTGCCAACCTGCACCCAAGCTCTCTGGATTTAGGTAAATGGGATTCATCATGCAGGGAGAAAATGTGCAATCCAAAATCAGGTGAGCATGAGTGCTCCTTTCATGGATTTCTCAATAGTTCGGTTTGGACACTCTTAAATGCAGTGACGAGTTTCTTCAAGATTTGACAAACAGCTGATGGGAAAAATTGATAAAATGCAAAGACAGAGCACGTCAGAGACAATGAAATATTATGAACAGAGGTAATACTGAACTGAAATCTGGAAATAGTCTCATAAATGGGCTTATCTGAAATTTCCAACAGTGTATACACCTGAAACGTTAACCTGTCTTTAGTCTTTCCAGATGCTGATGGACCCGCTTTCTATTTACAGCACTGAGATTTTATTTTAAAATTTACAGTGGAGGATTTTTAAAAAGAAAGATATTTCAGCTATGATTCTCTATAGTTTAACAACTAAGATTAGTTAGTGACTGCCACCCTCTGGTGAGTTTGATGAGTTTCATATTTAAATGTCTGCCTTTGAAGTTCTAGAACTTTATCTTAAACTATATTTTTTATTAAACTTGCAAGACTGTTTTACTTTTTCCTCCTGTTTCTAGGCCAAAACCAGAGAGAAGATGGCAAAATGTGTGGGACAACCCACTCAAAACTTTCAGACTACAGTGTGTGTGCCTGCCAGTGTATTTCTGCATGCATGGAACGTAATTAAAAAGAAAACTGCATTAAATGTAATGAGAAAAGAACTATCATGCCACTTTTAAATGTACATCATCTTTTATTTAAAATCTTATAAACAAACCTTTTATAAAAAATACATTCCTTTAACAGGTGCTTATCCCTACATCCGTCCCTAATTCACAGTTCAGGTGCCACACTTCTGCAGGCATTTTTAAACTCGTCAGATTTGTGGTCTGCACAAGTGGACCTCAAGCGGGTCAAATACTGGAACTCTAGCCCTTTGCATTAATAAATTAAATGAAAATGGAATTCAACAAATAAAAGTTTAATGTGATCTCCTCGACTAATTTTGATCCACTAAAGGAGTCGAAGAGGAATTTTCCAGATTTCCCCAATGACTTTGGTTTTTAACTGTTTTTGGCCTCTCCCAAAGAATCACCACTATGTGGGACAGGCTAGATGGACCAGCGTCTCTCCTTTTCTGTCCGTAATTTCTGTATATTCATAAAACCGAGGCAAACCACTGGCACTAGAAATGAAAGCTGATCATTTACAAAAGTGCATTTTTATTCATAAACTGTAACAGTTTGCATTTTTAAAAATGCCTTTAATGTAATATAACACCGCAACCCTCTTCAGTCAACAACTGACATCAAGCGGCGATGAAACAAAGCAAAGAGAAGATTTTATTACTGGAAGGATTACGGGGGGGGAATTTTAACCTAAAAAAAAAATTGGGTGTGTTGGAGCAGGGGAGTAGCTAAATTGTTACAAATCGGATTCCTGATCTGAATCCGCCTCCAAACCGCCCACTTCCAGTTTTAACGGAGGCGGGATGTGAAGCAGTACGGGGGCGGGCAGCCAACCCGCTACCTCCATTTTGTTTTTAACTGCAGGTGGACGGGTTTTACACAATTCTTAAAACCCGGCATTTACAGCAAGTAGGGGACGGCTGGATCCAGAAAGTAAGTGCCTTTACATTTACCTCCTAGATCCTGGGTCCCTACCTAACTCACACCCGGCCAACAGGGACCTCCCAATTCCTACGAGGCCTCCTATCTCCCCCCACCCCGCAGGCCTTTCCCATCATCTGGTGGCAGGCCAAATCCTCCAGTGGTCACCCACGATCTTCCCTTCTCCCCCCTCCCCCCAATCCTCTCTTTCCTCGATCCTCTGCCCGAACCCCACCCATCCCGATCCTTTTAACTGCCCAGCCCTGTCCCCCAGCCCCGATCCTTTTAACTGCCCAGCCCGACCCCCAATCCTCTTACTGACCCTCTTCTGATGGCCCAGCCCGACCCCCTCCCCAA
Organism: Pristiophorus japonicus; assembly: GCF_044704955.1. Lineage (NCBI taxonomy): Eukaryota > Metazoa > Chordata > Chondrichthyes > Pristiophoridae > Pristiophorus > Pristiophorus japonicus. Next base: position 196,692,654 of record NC_091984.1, on the reverse strand, counting down.
TCATTTTAACAGGCCGACCCCCCCCCCCGGATCCTTTTAACAGCCCGGCCCAAACCCCTCACCCCCCCAACCATTTTTACAGCCCGGCCCGACCTCCTCCCTGCCTCCCCGATCCTTTTAATGACCCAGCCCCTATATGATACTTCATTCTGTTGTATGATTGGGTTATAAAGAACTTGATGGATTTATAAATCCAATTGTAACTGGATGTGAATCACAAATTTTATGTAGAATTTCTTCAACCTTACCTGAAACACTTCACCATCTAATTCAGCAAAGGCCTTCACAGCATGTTCAGGCATCATGTACGTGATGAAGGCAAATCCTTTTGGTTTTTTGGTTAGACTGTCTATAGGAAAGTGAGTCTCCGATAATGGTCCTGTTAGTGTTTAACAAAAATGCATATTCTAAATTAATTAAAAAGATACCACAATTATTTTTAATACAACCCGATTTAATTCTTCTGATCTTTATAAGTCAGTGTCAAATCAGATTAATTTCTAAGAAGTGAATTTGTATATGAAGTAGTTATCAACATCGGGCAATAGCTAGAACAGTTGGCATTTGTGCATTTAAGAAAAATCTAAGTTCCCATAATCATTTCCAACACCATAGCAGTCAATTATAAAGGCTCCACTTACAATGTATTCAACACACTAGCTATTTTGGACAATTCAATAAGCTTTTTGCACTTTGTTAAAGTGTGATTACCGCAATCCTTTCTACTTAAAAGCTCCGCTGATTTCAAGCAAATTGAAGTGTTTATTAAATGTCTTTCCGCTTATACTGTTATTTATTCAGCTAGTGTGTAGGAGCCGAGTGCCTCAGTACTGCAGTGTAATCAAACATTGACACTGCTTATATCAGAAGCTGTTGAGTGACAGAATTACACGCATTTACTCATTGTAGGCGTTCGCGTTTTATTGTCCTGACCCTCCTTCTTAGGATGTTGACGCCTCCTACGTGAACAAGGTAGAGCTAGAAAACTGTGCCACTATGCAATTTTGGACCAGGTACGAGCGCACTACTACCACCGTCTTTATTCTGCACTTCTCGATTTTACAATCCACGTTTTAACACCAGCGCTCGCTGTATTACTAGTTCCATGAAACCATTCAAGGTTATGAGTGACAACACAATTAATAGTACTCTGACCTGTGGCTTTTTCTTAAGATCCAAACAAATCTAGGAGCTGGTTTGCCAAAGTAGAATAACTGAAAATATTGAGACATTCCAGAAACATACAAATACCAAAGAAATTAAACAAAAGGAAATCTGTCAATCGCAACAGTGATTTACAACAGTTGAAGCTCATCAAGCAATGTTGTCTACAAAGTATCAAGTTTGATAGGCCTAATGCCCTTAGCAACAACTCTAGACAGTTTAGAAAGAATTAGTTGCAATTACTTGAGTTACAATTGCATAGCTAACAAACTGCTAAATTAAGGTACATTATTACATCACTTTAAAAATCTGATTGAGGTGTTTAAATATAATGCAAGGAATTGACAAGAGATAAGGAACGCCCCTTTCTCCAACTGGAGAATCAGTTTAAAGTTAGTCTGGAAAAAAAATCTTCACACAAATGGTAGTGAGAACTGAAAAGAAAGTCATCGGCACTATTAATTGAGCTGTAGATCTTCACTAGGGAAGGGCAATGTTCCCCCCAAGGAGCACGGCTGTGAGGTCCTGCGCAGGCCGCTTACTAGTTCCTGCCGCTGGAAGGGATACCGCGCATGCGCAGTAAATTTAAAAGAACCGCCCACAAAAAAAAATTAGAGGGAATATTGAGTAAGGGTATCAAGAGATAGGGAGAAAGGGCACGAGATTTAAAATCACAAAGTTCAAGCTGTCATAGGTAACACAGCAGAGCAGGTTTAGTTCAGCTACAAAACTGTTTGTAAGTACCTGTACAATTACATTCAATTCTACAAAACAGCCTTTTAAAAACAAAAAAAGAAACATTTGCTTTTTGAAATATTTATAATTGATAGTAACATGTACAGTGGAAAGAATATTAGCCACTTACCATATTTAGAAAATACTTTTTCCAAATCTTCTTCTGTACAGGTATATGGTAGGTTTCTAACAAACAATCTTCCTGAATCAGAGAGATCCTCTTCCTCCTCACCTGCTTTCTTTTCCCTTTTTAACCATTTTTGGTCATCTTTTCTACCTGGTTTAGTTTTTGGTGCATTATTCTCCTCCTTAAAAAGTTCAATATATCTTCCACCTTTAACCAAAGCAGGAAATATTTTTGAGGTCACATTTCAAAAATTAACAAGATTCCAGACATTATAGCCCAAGTAGTTACCCCTCTATGGTGCGAGGGTAGATTACAGGACAAGTGCTACTGCCTCATAAAAGTTCAAAACCCCTTACCCATGTAGTCTTTATTTCTTTTCAAAGCCTTTTCAAGATCATCCTCTGACTGGAAGTCTACAAATACATAACCTGCAAAACAAGCATGTCTCACAATCAGACAAAACTGAATTTATGATTAGAAATAACGAGGAATGTAAAACCACCTATCTTAACACTTCCAAGAATACAACCATGTTGAATTCAACAACTTGAATTTATATAGCACCTTTAATGTCGTTAAAACGTTTCAGGACACTTCACAGGAGCGCAAGATGACAAAAAATTGACACCAAGCCAAAGGAGGAGACATTACGACAGGTGACCAAAAGCTTAGTCAAAGAGGTAGGTTTTAATGAGCGACTTAAAAGGGGGAGGTGCAGAAACTTTACTTTTTCAGTATATAGCTACCTTCCAGCTAGTTGGTTATCTTCCCCATCCCAGTCCAATGGTTTGCACTGAACTGTTAACCAAACTAGTCTATCAGAACAAATGTTGTTCTTGAACTTGTTCCACTGATACCTGCAGTCTTTGTGGTATCAACAATGAAGAATATATCATACCATAAGCTCACAAGCCAAAAATGGCAGATTTATAGAAGATTGTGAGTCTGATTAACTGAGATACCCTGTATTGCAAAAAGGACAACGCAAATATCAAAGTGTCAAAACAATTCACTTCTGTAAATGCAGAAAAATCACTAAGATTTATATATTAATTGCTTCCTGCTGTCTCCTGAATAAATCCACGACATACGGTACTGAGCTATACAGAACAGCTTTGATCAGTGAGCTGTGCTTAACCAGCAATGCTTAGCAGTTGGATCAGTTGTCCGACAATAAATTGACCCAAGTGTATTGGATTTGGGGCTGCAGGGGTGGGGGGGGGGGGGTGGGGGGAGAAAGAGAGGAGAAAAGGTTTTGAAAGCAATTTGAACTGTGATAAAACAGTATTCCACTCCAAAAATAATTAGTAAAAGTCAAAATGTTGGTAACCTGCGTGCATGAGAGAGTATAGGTTCAGATCAGGCCGTGGTGCCCCCCATAACTGAACAGACGGCCAAGGACAACATGCACATTTTTGCAGTGGTGTTTATGTAAAAAGCATCTCAAACGCTTAACAGTGAGGTAAAAGATAGATACCAAGCAGAAAAAAGATACCAAACAGAAAAAAAGGAAGAAATTTGAGAAGGAAGCTCCTCCCAATATCATGAATTAAAAAAAAATCTTTTCAAGGTAGAAAGAGAGGTAAGCAGAGAAGAGGTATTTTTGATAGAACTTCTGGGAGCATGGGCATAGAAGAACCTTGCTCTAGGAGTAAAGGAAACAGGAAGAAATAGTAATCTGTTGACAGACAAGCAGGGACATATGCTTGAGGAAGACTGTTCAATTCACATGGACTGATATCATGAAGGTATTAAATTAGGATAAGGTAATGAAAATCAATTAACTGGGGCACAAGGAGAGCAAGTGGAGTTTGCCAAGAATAAGGATGATGAGTGTGCAAAATTTTGTGTTGGACCAGACACGTGACGGAATTCTGTGAAAGGTACATGGATAGAGAGCAGTGAGAAACGATTTACATAAAAGTCAAACCTGAAGGTGATGAAGCCATTGATTAACGATACCAAAAATGGGGTAGAGAGAGATGTAATCAAGCAATGTTACAAAGATAGAAGAATGCAAACTTGACAACTGCCTTGATGTGGAGCAGAAAGCTCAGCTCAGCATTGAGGAGTATGCCAAGAGTGTGCACCATCTGATTTAGCCAGCGAGGGCAGCCAGGGATGTTGATTGAGTTGAGCCAAAGGCACATAGGTATTGGGACGAGGGGATGTTGCCAAAACATGGCTTTCGTATTGCAAATTATAACTCATCCAGTGCTATCCCATCACCCCTGTGCTTGCTGACCTTCACTGGCTCCCAGTCCAACAACACCTCAATTTTAAAATCCTTATCCTTCTTTTCCAATCCCTCCATGGCCTCGCCCCTCCCCATCTCTGTAGCCTCCCCCAGCCTTAAAAGCCTTCGACATTTCTGCGCTCTTCCAATTCTGGTCTCCTGTGCATCCCTGATTTTAATCACTCCCCTACTGGCGGCCATGCCTTCTGTTGCCTGGGTCCTAAGCTCGAGAATTCCTTCTCTAAACCTCTCCGCTCCTCTACCTTTCTTTCCTCCTTTAAGATGCTGCTTAAAACCTACCTCTTTGATCAAGCTTTTGGTCATCTGTCTTAATATCTCCTTCTGTGGCTTGTCGGTGTCAAGAATTTTTTTTTTTTTTTTTAAATTGATATCACTCTTAAGTGCCTTGGGACCTTTTACTACATTAAATGCGCTATATAAATGTAAGTTGTTGCTGTAGTCAAAAGTATTTTGACAGCTTTAAAGTCTGTAGTAGCGCACAGGACAGAGTGGAGTGCTGTCCTTGCATGTGTGGAAGATCACCCTGTGCTAATAGATGATGTTTCAATGGGTTTCACATAAAAGATGAATAGGACAGGTCCAAAGATGTTGCTCTTGAGATGATGTTGTAGCCCGCACGAGGAGAAATTAATGAGAAGATGTAGTAACTGCATTGAGACATGAATGAGTAGTGCAATGGAGACAGACTGTGAAGTAAAATGAAGTGGTTAAGGGCAGCAGAAAAATTGAGAAAGACGAAGGATAACAAGCCGTAATTTCACAGGACATTACTGATGACAGCACCAGGGTGCTGGGATGGAAAGTGCAATGAAGGCACTCGAACAGGAAGTGTTAAGCAAGGGAGAACAGCGACAATTGCTGTCTAAGTTCCCATAAGAGAATACCGATTTGAACAATGCATCAGAGAACCACATCAGAGAACCAAAACACTGCAGCAAGGCAATACCTTCAGGACTAGACAGGAGGAAAGCAAGCATCTTGTGGCTGCTGATGCACTTCACGGTGCCTGGAAAATTAGGCCAGATTACAGAGAGAGTAAACAAGTGGCTTCAGTCTACTCAACCTGCCTGATGACTGCTCTAGCAAGATAGCAGGAGTAATACATTGTATGCAATTTGCACGCGCACACATGCCCTAGAAATAGTGGATGCATTGGTGATCATTTTCCAACAGTCTATCGACTCGGGATCAGTTCCTATGGACTGGAGGGTAGCTAATGTAACACCACTTTTTTTAAAAAGGAGGGAGCGAGAAAGCGGGTAATTATAGACCGGTTAGCCTGACATCAGTGGAGGGGAAAATGTTGGAATCAATTATTAAGGATGAAATAGCAGCGCATTTGGAAAGCAATGACAGGATCGGTCTAAGTCAGCATGGATTTATGAAGGGGAAATCATGCTTGACAAATCTTCTGGAATTTTTTGAGGATGTAACCAGTACAAGGGAGAACCAGTGGATGTGGTGCATTTGGACTTTCAAAAGGCTTTTGACAAGGTGCCACACAAGAGATTGGTGTGCAAAATCAAAGCACATGGTATTGGGGGTAATGTACTGACGTGGATAGAGAACTGGTTGGCAGACAGGAAGCAGAAGTTGGGATAAACGGGTCATAGAAACATAGAAAATAGGTGCAGGAGTAGGCCATTCGGCCCTTCTAGCCTGCACCGCTATTCAATGAGTTCATGGCTGAACATGCAACTTCAGTACCCCATTCCTGCTTTCTCACCATACCCCTTGATTCCCCTAGTAGTAAGGACTTCATTTAACTCCTTTTTGAATATATTTAGTGAATTGGCCTCAACAACTTTCTGTGGTAGAGAATTTCACAGGTTCACCACTCTCTGGGTGAAGAAATTCCTCCTCATCTCGGTCCTAAATGGCTTCCCCCTTATCCTTAGACTGTGTCCCCTGGTTCTGGACTTCCCCAACATTGGGAACATTCTTCCTGCATCTAACATGTCTAACCCTGTCAGAATTTTAAACGTTTCTATGAGGTCCCCTCTCATTCTTCTGAACTCCAGTGAATACAAGCCCAGTTGATCCAGTCTTTCTTGATAGGTCAGTCCCGCCATCTCGGATAATGTGAGGTTATCCACTTTGGGGGCAAAAACACGAAGACAGAATATTATCTGAATGGTGGCAGATTAGGAAAAGGGAAGATTCAACGAGACCTGGGTGCCATGGTTCATCAGTCATTGAAAGTTGGCATACAGGTGCAGCAGGAGGTAAAGAGGACAAATGGTATGTTGGCCTTCATAGCTAGGGGATTTGAGTATAGGAGCAGGGAGGTCTTACTGCAGTTGTACAGGGCCTTGGTGAGGCCTCACCTGGAATATTGTGTTCAATTTCGGTCTCCTAATCTGAGGAAGGACGTTCTTGCTATTGAGGGAGTGCAGCGAAGCTTCACCAGACTGATGGCCGGACTGACATATGAGGAGAGACTGGATCAACTGGGCCTTTATACATCGGAGTTTAGAAGGATGAGAGGGGATCTCATAGAAACTTACAAGATTCTGACGGGACGGGACAGGTTAGATGCGGGTAGAATGTTCACAATGTTGGGGAAGTCCAGAACCAGGGGACACAGTCTTCGGATAAGGGGTAGGCCATTTAGGACTGAGATGAGGAGAAACTTCTTCACTCAGAGAGTTGTTAACAAGTGGAATTCCCTGCCGCAGAGAGTTGTTGATGCCAGTTCATTGGATATATTCAAGAGCTAGTTAGATATGGCCCTTACGGCTAAAGGGATCAAGGGGTATGGAGAGAAAGCAGGAAAGGGGTACTGAGGGAATGATCAGCCATGATCTTATCGAATGGTGGTGCAGGCTCGAAGGGCTGAATGGCCTACTCCTGCACCGATTTTCTATGTTTCTATCATTTATGATGGCTTAAAATTAGCAACTGTACCAACTATGACAATTGAGGCTTGTAACTATTTAAGGTTCTTTAATCTAAAAACAGATGTGGTATAACTGACCGTAATTTTTTTCTCCCACTCACATATAAAATGGAATATAGTAAAAGTGCAGGATTCCTTTTACTGTTGTCATGCTATTTAGTGAAATTTTATTGATGTAAATTTCTGTGGAGTTCAACAAAAATTGATAACATCTACAAAACATATATTGTACAACACACTAAATCAACAAAATAATTTGCCATTTTCCATTGTACACGAAGTTGGTATTAAAGTACAATATAATCAGTGGGTTCCATTTCATATGCAACACAAAAATATTGGAACAGTTAAGATTTTTAATGATGCAAAAAATACAACTCAACATGAAAGCTATATTCCTTGTTTGTCAAATAGATACAAAAAGGCACCATCACTCCCCAAAACAGATATTTTATGAAAGAAAACTTGAAGAATTGGTTACAAACCTGTTGTGTTGCCATTTGCGTTTTTGACAATTCGGATAGCTACGGGTTTCATAGGAACAAAGAATTCTCTTACTTGCTTCTGAAGAGAGATTAGTACACAATATGAATGTATAGAACAACTCAATTCATCACGTACATACAAGACTAATACTCTGGATTGAACTTTAAGGTTACATTAATTCACATTTTGTCAAAATGAATGAAGGCTGTGTTTTCTCACACTCACGGTCAATAAAAAAGTATTTTATCCATATATAAGCAGTAAATACTATAGGCTCATTCAAGGTTTCTTCCTTTAACCAGGTTAAAATACTGTTCACATAATCTGAATACATCAACGGTTGCTTATAATGCCATTAAAAACCTGAAGAAAGTTATCATCGCTGACACAAAGTGTAGGGAGAAATTACTCGACTTTGCATACAAACATTTTTTTCCTCTGTCTCTATCCAACATTGCAAAAACAAACTCTCAAATCGGACACTTGCTCACACAAGGGACTGCAATAGAAATGCAACCGAAAACACAAATTAGATATGATCAGTACCTCTTTCACACTGAAGGGGGCCCCTCGCAGTTTCAAAGTATGCAGTGTCGTCGGTTCATTTTGGTGGGTTTGTTTCTGAAATGAAATTATAAAGTACTGATCAGAGTAAAGAGTGAGAAGTCTATTAATGTCCCATTCCATTTTTCAAAATGCTTTTACATTTTTGTCTGGAAGCAGAAGCACATTTCACTGACGTGTGAAGTTTGGATCAAACATATAATATAAGATTTAAAAGATTAGCCAAATAATATAAAATGTTTGATAATGTGGATAAGCACATTTTTTTTTAAATTGAAGAAAATTTGTAACAGAGTTCTTTAAAATACATAGTGAACACATCTAAATAAGTCTATCTTCTGAATTCCTAGATTTATCTAAATTGCTACAGATTTTATTTTTAGATGTTTACAATTATGCAAATACAGTCCGGCACCCTTGGGATCTGACCAGTGCCAGACCAGAGAATTTTCCGGAACACGGGAGGTCACGCCGACCCTAGCCTCCTGTGCAGCATTTCTCAGGCCCAGCTTCAGCGCCTCAGTCAGCCGTCACGTTCCTCGCTCCCTCTCAGCGCCAACCCGACCAAGGAAAGAACATCAGAGGCAGCGGGGAGAAGAAGAGCAGCCAGCCCCAGGACACAGCGCGGGTCGCGACCCCCGCCGGGAATGATGCCAGACCAAAAAGGTACCTAGTTAAAGTATATAAATAAGGCAATATACACAGACACTCACTTGGGTGACAAACAAGTGGCATTATTATTGTGGAAAGGAACTTGGAGACCCCAATAGTGTCCCTGAACAAAAATAAGTTATATTAAAAAATACTATTTTGATAGTATCAAGAAATATTAACAAACTTCAATGAAAAAAAAATTTCAAACCTCCAGTTCTTTTTTCTTCCTCCGTGCTGCTGCCGATTTCTCTAGTTTGCTATCCGGCTTTTTTCCCTCACTTTCATAATCGCTATCTTTATGTAATAGCACATTTCCTTCAGTGGATGGCTTGAGCTTATTTTCTTCATCAGTTTCAGATTCTTCATCGTCACTTTCAGCTTTCTCATCTTCAGCCTTAACCACTTTTGATCTTAAGTAGTCCATGTCAGATACTTCTTTTTCCAATGCGACATTTTGTGTTTGCTTTTGTTTGCCTGGATGGGAAATGATACATATTACAAACAGGTGGCCTCCTTCCAGACCGCAATCAATACCACTTTATTGCTCTGAGGGGTTATGTAAATCCCAGACCAAGACTCCTTCCATTCAACAGGGGAAACAGCTTACTTTCCACTCACTGTCTTCCCATAATGAGATGCCAATTCACTATGTTGGTAATCACAGATCAAGTCCTTGTACTCTCGGTACAGAGTGATCACAACCCTATTTCCACTCTACTGCCCCTTTCCCACAGGTAGGGTAAATATTCCGAGTAACATGACTTCACTTGGCAACAAACAGAACTGGCCAGAGACAATTAACTAAAGACACAATGAGGAAAGGGGGGTGGATCAGCTCCAGAACAGTCTGAAACCTGACCTCTGATGTACAGTAAGTAACCAATTTGCACTGTGTGTAAATAAAAATACAAAATATTGATGACGAGAATCTGAAGAAAATGGGCCAAACATTGTGGTCGGAGGCTTCCCGTAGGCAGATGCCCTCCGACTAAAAATTTTTTAACGAAAGTACCTGCTGGTCCCAGAGGAACTAACACTTCTGGTCCGAGGCCTAGAACTGCAGCCCAGCACAGAGGCCCACACATCCCAGGAGCAATCGCGCATCCTGGGATCACGCGGGCCTGGACCACCAATCACAATGTAATATTCTCATTGATAATTTTGAGTTCCGTTTGTACGAGCTCCCATTACTATCAATGAGAATACCCCCCCCAAAAACAGAATCACAACACAATAAATAAAATAAAAAACGTCATGTTTAAAATTAATTGAAATTGAATTAAATTAAATGTTTTAGGAAAACATTTTTTTTTAGAAAATGTTTCAATAGGGTTAAAAATAAACTTACCTTAATGGACAAGGTTTCTAATATAAAAATTGGTGATAAAATTTAATTTTTCTTTCTTTTAAAACTTACGGGGGTTAAAAGCAGGCCTTATGCCAGCTTTTACCAGGCGCAAGAATTTTAAGGACATTCACTGGGCAAATAGCCCAAATCTTCTCCCAAGGATGCGTGCGATCTGTCAGATCGCAAGTGCCGGGTTTAGGCGCATGCGCTTTGCGCGCCTAAACCCGGAGCTTACAGGGCCTCTTCGGGCACATGCGCACATTGCACACATCCGGAGAGGCAGCAATTTACTGCTCATTAAGTTAGCCTTGAAATAAATGGTTCATGAGCTATGAAACCACAAACTATAAAAATAGGACATGAATTACACAAATCTAATGTATTCACTTTTTGTTCCTTTGATATCTTCCTCCTCCTCCTCCTCACTCAGTTCTTCAGAATCTTCTGAATCAAAGTTCAGATAATCATCCAACTTCCTGGCCTGTTCTTTCTTTGCAGGTAAAGTATCATTAGTCCAGGTCGGTGCATTGCAACGGCTCTGGTGTACAGCCAGAAATTCCTCAAACTCGCCATCTTCCTTCAGCTTTAGAAACAATTAAGCCAAGTCACATTTCGAGCACGAATGTTGTATACAAGTTAATATGGATTGAGAATTAATGTATTCAAAGATAAATTCAAATTTCTACTCACATGTTCCAGCTCTTCAATTACAAGTTTCTTTTTTTTATCCTGTAATGGCAAATTTGGACGTTTTAAGTGTACTTTTCCTTATTGCACTTTTCAGCTAATTATCAAAGTCAAACCAGGAGTTAAAAGCCTGCGATCTAATTTTATTGGCTCTTAAACCAAAGGCATTATTTTTCTTTGAAACAGGGCAAACTAGAAATGACCTCCCTTGAAATATTGCAATACTCAGATTCTGCCACTAGATGTCATTAAAGCTCCTACACAGATGCAAAAACTAAGTACATGTGTTGGAACAATTTATTCCATCAGGTTCTTGACCAGTACACCCAGAAAATACTTCAACTCTGGTTATCCTACACTCAGTAAAATAAACTTGTACACTCGGGGCATACAAACAAAAGTTTAAACTTCTTGGTGATCCCAGCAATGTTCAACTATTTCACAAAATAATCCAATCATGGAAGATTTCCCATAGAACTATAGAAGCTTACAGCTTTGAAAGGGGCCATTCAGCTCATCATTGCTTTGTTAAAGCAATTCAAAACTAATCTGACCGCCTTACTCTCTCCCCGTAGCCTATATCTTCCTCTGTTTAAAATGTTCATACAATTTTCCCTCAAAAGATGCAATGGTGTTTACCTCAACGACTCCCTGTAGCGAAGTATGCCATGCTCCAACAACCCTCTGTATAGATTTTCCCACCAACATTTTTCCTCATTCTTTTTGTAATCATTTTAAATTGATGACCCCTCATCACAGACTCCCTCGCAAGAAGATTTCACTATTCATTCCATCAAAACACTTCATCATTTTAAAAACCTCTATTGAATCTTCTTTTAGCTTTCTCAGCTTTGATGGAAATAGTCCCATCATCTCAAGTCTCCCTTTTTATAACCATAGTTTTCAATCACGGTCATCATGCTGGTGAATCTATGCTATTTGCTCTCTATGGCTTTAATGGCCTTTTTATAATGGGTTCCCAAAACTGTACACATAACTCTAATTGTGGCCTAACCAATGTTTTGTCTAAATTCATCAGTACATCTTTACTCCTGAACATTTTGGGACAGATTTTGCTGAAAAAATAAGTGTGTGAGAACAACGAATGCAGTTATTAATGCGCAAACTGTACAGCAACTTGTAGCGAGGAAGAGGTACTCTGTGAATTGCAAATCGTCAAATATTGTTGCCGATTAGCACTGCTCCATCACTAACTTTGCGAAAATGGCATTTCACTTTTAATCTCGCATTGTTCACCAAGGTCCCAGATGCCCTTTTGCCTTTGCTGTGTCACTATCAGCTCACACTTCCAGCAACTGCGTTAATTTTTTTTTTTAAAACCTAAACGTTCACGAGCCAGTCTAACAGGGCATGCTGCAAGATGCCCCACACCAGCAACACCTGGGCCAATGTCTCTATTTATAGAACCCAAAATTCCACTGGACATTTTTTTTTAAATTGCTGATCTACCTACACTTACATTTTCAGGATATTGAAGGAAAATTTACAGGCGGATGCCTCCGACGTGCAAAAAAATTTATGAATTTACCTCGAGGTTATTAGATTCATGATCTTGGGCTTCTCCGGTTATCCGCAGGTGGTGGCCCACATATCCCAGAGGTGCATGCAGTTCGCAAGCGACCCTAGGATCACGTGGGTTTGCCCAACCAATAAAAGGGGATTCCATTTGTACGGAACTCCCATAACGTATGAATGGGGATGACTTAAAAAGTACACGAACACATGAAATAATTTTGTTTTAATTATATATTTAAAATTAATTAAAATTCCATTTAATTATTTTAAACAAAAATTTAATTTTTTGAATTTTAAAAATATCTTTTAACAGGGCGAAAAATAAACTTACCTTATTAGACAGGGTTTTTAAATGTATAAATGAGTGAGAAAATGTTATTTTTCTATTTTTTTAAACTTTTATAAAAGGCGGCCTTTTACCAGGCACAAGAATTTAAAGGGCATTCGCTGGGCAGAAGTTGGGCAAAATAGCCGAACTCTCCGCCCACAGAGGCCCATTTCTTTCAGATTAGTACGATCTGTCAAGAGGATTCTTGGCAGATTGCAAGTTCCGGGTTTCAGTGCATGTCTAAACCCGGTACTTGCGGGGCCCGCACAGGTGCCACAAGTTCAACCCCATTTTGTATTTGAACCCTGAAGCTTCTTTGGTCATTCACACCTTTGAGTGTCTTTCCGTTAAATTTATACTAGCATTCCTTGTTTTATCTTCGCCCAAAATGCACTCTCTTGCATATTCTAAATTAAATTACACTTGCGCGTCTACCCATCCATTATCATGCTGATGTCTTCATGAATTCTTTTACAGTGCTTCTCAATGTTTGACAAACCTACTTTTGTGTCATCAGCAAATTTTTGTATTATGGTCCACATATACTGGTTAATCCTTCCTTCCCTTCTTGTACAAGGATGTTACATCAACTACTCCAGTCCCATGGCACAATTTGTATATTTGAGGATTGAAAATCTGTGGACAGAACCTCTGCTATCTCCTCTCTGACTTTTCTCAATGTCTCATGGTGCATCCCCACGACATTAATAGTTTTCCAACATTTATTTTGAAAAACTAGGGTATAGTAGTTACTACAAACCCAAAATGTACCAAGTTTAAAAGATACATCTAGAGGAATATGCATCTTATCCAAGCTGGATTAGAACAATTTGTCTTTCAAAATTGGCTGCATTATTGAAAGATGAATAAGTAAAGCAAGTATAGCAGACATTAAACAGATGAGTAATACCCCTCAAAAATGAGAAATGATTACACACAATTTTGATACATGATACTATTTAGCAGTTCCAACAGAATTCAAGATTGATGCAGAACAAATTTAGAAAACAATTAAATTATAATTTCTGAATACACTGCTCTATAAACGATGCCTTCATTTCACCCTCTCCCTTATCTCTCTCCATCAATGTTTTAGTCCCATAAAAGAGGGCACATTACACCAAGGCCGCTAACAATGGCACGCAGGCCTGCTGGGTTATAGGTGCTTTTTTCAGTTTTAAAAGGATTTTTGCTACCATGCATGGTTAGGGTTTTGTAACACCACATAAAATAATTGTCATGTGGATCGTATCATTCTTCTGTATTTAGAGGTCAGTGGAACATTTACAGATACTGGAAACAAATCATAGAGAAATGCTATAGTCTACTTCTGAATACTGCAGACCACACAACTTACATAATGTGAAAATGCATAAAGTTCAAAAACGATATAAAATAACTGGTTTAAAAAAATTATAATAAATGTATCATTTTTTTCCAAAATGAAAGTAATTTATATCAAGAGGAATTCAGGAAAATAGCTAACCCATTATATAACCCTTTGAAATGAGACAAAATGAAAACTAGAATACAGCAAGACATTAATGTAAACCTAACTACTATTAGGAATTTAGCCAACTGGCATCACATACAGTCAGATGGAAAAGTTGAGAGTCGTTTTGATGTGGCAAATGATATAGTAAAGATCGCTCCCACTCCAGTTTTATCCCCCTCAGAATTTTAAGATTAAGAATTGTTTGGAAGGTTTCCATTCTTAACAATGGAATTCTCTATGTGAACAAGCTCGATCTCTCTTAAGCATATCTGTTTTATCCCCAGGTGTCTACAATGTAAAATATCAAGACCAAATCTTGGGATGATCCATCTTCTTTGCACTGTGCATGTGGAAGTCATAAAGCAAATCCAGTATAACTTTGCTTAAGAATGAAAGTAATTTCCTATTAAAGCAAAGCAGCCAAATATTCTAGTCTGAAACAAGTCTTACACTATTTGAAATGAGTTCATTGGTGATGGTCATTTCCTACTGGCAATCAATACAACCATATATACACCACACATATCCTCCTTTATGCTCAAAATGATGCATCGTGCAGTGGAATTGCATACTTATTGAGAACACAGTAATTTGTCACATCAAATGTTTCGAATGCTTTAAAGTTTATTAAAAACTTAGCAATAAATCAGTTTCTAGTTTTATATTTATTTAGATTTTACTGAGGATTGGACTTTTAAAAGAAATATCACTTACCTTCTTTCCCTCAATTTGACATTTTTGTTCTTTTGGCGTTTTTGGATTTTGCTCGGTTGCATTTTTCTTCGAGTGCTTGCTCCATGGTCTGGACAATCCTGGATCCCCAAATGATTTACAAAACTCCACCTATAATACACAGCATGTCTATCACATTAGCTCAAAGTTGCAGCAGTAAAACATTGTCTTCATACCTGCTGACAGCACATTTGAAACTTAGCAGAGACCACATTCCCACTGAAGTTACAAATGGCATGTGAAAAATTCTGTCAGAGTTCCTATCTGTTTGCTTCAAGAACACATTCCACAAGTATAATGCCTGCCCCCACCATGTGTGCATAACTAGACAGACAACCCCGTGTACCATATATGACGACAATGGGGCAATCAGTAAACAGAATTTATCTATGTACTCTTTTTTTTCTTAATTACATTTTAAATTAGTTTTTCCCCCCAATTTGCATAGAGGATACTATTAAAAGAAAAAACATTATAGTTTTTTTGTACTTAGCAGCTGCCTTAAAGAGGGAAGGGAATTGTAGGGTGAGTACTAATGTTCAAAGTTTGTATAGAAGGTAGGAGTGGTTTACTTGGGTTGGGAATTTCTGAGTGGCTCAGGCCAATTCGAAGTCACAGCAGGACATCCCCTTTGCCAGAATGATAAGCACAACTTGTGGGTCTCCACGTCAGCAAGGAAATGTAACTTTCTTTTATCATTCCAAATAATTTATGAGACTATCCTTTTTCTATAAAAGATAAAAAAAAAGGTAGAACAAAAACATGCTACAAGGCTTCCCTTGATTCTTAATGCATTAGAATTATGAACATGCAAAAAAAGAGGGACAGAAAAAGACCAGCTGGCCCATCCAGCCTATCCCATTCATGTTGCAGCTAAAGCCTCATGACTTTCAATGCTGCTCATCCAACCAGCAGCCTGTGATCTCCAGGGAGAAGGAAAAACACATTTCATTTTTTTTAGGGGAAACTGAATTCTGAGAAATTCCTTTCCAACCATCGAGGCAATCAATAACTGCGACCACAAGGTACATCACCAAACATCCCATCTACCTTTTGTGCACAGTGATATCTCCCTACTCCAGGAGCTCTTCTAACTCTCTTTTGGACATTTGCAGTGTATTTTTCACCAAAATAATGTACAGCAGCCTCTGTTTTACTAATATATGCAATTGAAAATACAATACATAGAATTAACAGCACAGAAACAGTCCATTCAGCCTGATTGGTCCATGCCGACATTCATGCTCCCACCCTACTTCACCTAATCCTATCAGCATATCCTTCTATTCCATTCACTCTCATGTACTTACCTAGCTTCCCCTTAAATGCATCTATACAATTCGTCTCACCTACTCCATATAGTAGCAATTTCCACACTATCTAGCTAAAGATGTTTCTATTGACTTCCTTACTGGATTTATTAGCGACTATCTTATATTTAATGAGGGTGCAGAGTCTAACTAGTGTCCCTCCTCCAGCCCTGGCTGAGATCAACTCATACCGCGCAAGCTGAGAATTGAAGCGAGGACCTTGCGCGTCTCTTTGGCTCTGCTACTCGCGGGATAAACACACTGAGCCACGGAGACTTCCCAGCTAAGTCACTTGACAACTTTCCAGATGGATTTTCTTTTCTTTCAATAACTAAGTAAATAAATCAGAATTAATCAAACCCAACAGTCACTCCAAAAGCAGAAGTAATAGGCACTGGAACTTGAGCTGAAATCTTGGGGGGGGGCCTTGGGCACCAAGAACACCGGGGCCCCTTCGCACAACCCAACCAACTTCAATAAAACCTACCCCAACGGAGAAGGCTGGGCTACTGCACTCCACTGTGGAGAGCATCTCTGAAAGATTAACTCAACTAAGGTGCTACCAGGTTTAAGTATGGGAACAAATAGCTATCCTTAATTAACTTTTCAGTGTACTGCTATTTTTAAAACTAATATAAATGATACAATGCAAATTACAGGGTATGAGCAAGTGGTCAAAGTTACCCATGACATCCTTTGCGTGCACAACTGCAACACATTCTCAGCCTCTGCGCTCATCAGTCTCCCTCTGCTATTCAACAAGCTCAACCATTCCAACATCCTCCACTACCTTTCTTGCGCTGTCCATCTTCATGGAACCGCTCATGTAATTCCACTCCGATAGGCTCAAAACAGCCACACATCTGCTGTGGCTCCTCTTCCCAACCACGCAGTCATCTGGAGTTCCCCAGAGAGTTACCTTTGCCCCTCCTCTTCATTTATATGCTGCTCCGCAGTGACATCATCGAAAAAAACCGCTACCGCCCAAGTTTGGTCACAGTGGTGACCCATAGGTGAGCAGAAAAAAAAACGCTCACGAGGAATCACCTGGAGCTGAGCAGAAGGTAAGAAACCCTTCAAAAAAAAAAGGAAGTTAAAGTTTTTTTTAAATTCTTTTACAGCGATTCAGTGGGAAAGGATCCCGAGAATGTTTTCCAATTTTTTATTTTATTTTAAAATATTGTGTGTTTCCCACACCCCCACCCCGCCCCCCGCAAGGCCCAACTTGCAGCCTCAGTCTAAATTAGACGGGGCTTGGGTTTTCCGCTGAGAATCGACATACAATGCCGATTTTTCCCACCGGGCAGATTTTTTTGATTAACTTTCCACCGGCCTTAATTTAATAATCTTATCGGTTTTTTGGGCGGTATATCGGCGGTGGTAGTTTTATCATCAAATTCCAGCCCATTGTTTTTGGCTCCCACCATAACCTCTTCTCCCTTGCCACTAACTGCATCCCTCTTCCCAGCAACTCACTCGAGTTGAATCAGATCTCAGGCTGTGCAAAACTTTGTATGAGCCAGAGTCGAACTGAAAACTGCATACCTATCCATTATGAAGACTGCTTACTTCCACCTTTGCATCTATACCGTACCACCATTGAAACCGTTATCCACGCTTTTGTTAGCTCTCGACTCAATGGGCTGTTAATTCATCAAAAACCGCCACCACCGGTTTGCCGGCCAAAAAAAAATCGCCATGACTCCGCTATGAATTCGCGGCAGAAAATTCATGAAAAAAATTGGGGGGGAAATCCTCCCGGCGGGAAAAATCAGAGTTGCGGCAGAAACTGCAATCCTCATCAACTTTAGTCCGAGGCCGATTCCCACTGTGAGTTGGGCCCAGGAAGGGAGGAAAACACAAAAAATATTTTTCAAAAAAACAAAAAAAAAACGGCAAACATTCACAAGACCCTTTTTCTTGTGAATCGCTGCACAAGAATTTAAAAATAAACTTTAACTTACCTTTTTTGCAGGGTTTCACACCTACCGCCGTTCCAAGGGCTGCTCCGATGGGTTTCTCCTTCGTGTTTTTTTTCGTCCCCTCTACGGGTCACTGCTATGACCAAACTCGGGCGGAAGCGGTTTTGAGTGTTGCACGCCAGCGGTCTGCTCCCCAGCGGTATTTCAAAACTGCCGGCGGAAGACTTCATTGAATTTCCCGCTGCACCGTTTCCCGCCCAAAAGACAGACCGCTGGAAAACACGGCGGAAGGCAGATGAATTTCCAGCCCAAAGTCCCCAATTTTCTGCTCATTAGTTTCCCGTCCATGCACCGATTTTAAAATCTTTGTCGCCCTCTTTAGTTCCCTCCACGGCCTCAGCATACTCTACCCTCTACGGGTCACTGCTGTGACCAAACTTGGGCGGAAGCGGTTTTGAGTGTTGCACGCCAGCGATCTTCTAATCATATGTCTTCTCCCACTTCCTTCAGTATTCTGAACTCTGATTTTCTGTACCCGCGTCCCACCATTGGTAGTAAAGCCTTGGCCTCCTGATCCTACAAACTGTTACTCCCTTTTCTTTTAACTCCCCTCCCCCCTGCCTCTTTACTGCTGTCTGCCATTAAAATATGTTATTGACCAAACTTTTGGTCATCTCTCCTAGTTTTTCAACTATGAATCATGTTCAAAACTTGTATCTTGCACTAGTTGATTTATTGTCTTTGATGTTGAGAAACTACTCTGTAATAATTATTAGTACTTCTTAGACGGTCCCTCATATCCAGGGTGACTTGCTTCCATACCAAAAAGAGGATGAGTTCACAGGTGTTACAATGAGGGACCTGATATTCCAGATCCCGAACTGCATATTGAAGGGTGGAAGATGCCTGTGTGTGGATTTTTTTTAAACATGTGGTGGCCGTTGCACACCAGCCACCACACGCGCTTGACAGAGCTATGTCTTGGTCCAGTGGCAAGGATTACCCAAGATGACTGGAGACCAGCTCTGCTGCACGGACCTAGTGCGCACACATCACAATGTGGGCTGGCCCGTGTTGCCCTTGGGCCCTCGCCTCTCCTAAGCCCCAAACTCACGCCTCTCTTGGGCCCTGATCATGTCGCTCTACAATCTCTCGCCGCTCCTTCGCCCTGACCTTGCCGCTCCTCTGCTGCAGTATCTGCCTATGCTCCAATCAGCAGGATTATGGCAACGTCCAATCCAGTCGCCCTCCTCAACCGGCTCGCGCTGTACCCTGCCTCTATGCCGCTCCTTTTAAGGCCCAAACCTGCCACTGGTGTTTCCTTGCAGGTCGCGGCCACGCAATGGATAGCCAGCTACATTAATACAAATACAAAGTCCTGTCATTGATTGCAGACCTGTAGTTAAAGTTGCCCCGAATAGATTGCGGGGTCGTTTAATTACATGTTTCGTTGTTTTTCTCTGATGCCATGTCGGTTAGTAAACAGCTTGACTGACTTCGTATTCATAATTGAAGCAGAGCAGATAACATAACCAAATTCCCAGCATGCAATGGTGGAAATCATTTTGAGGATGGCACCTTTTAAAATACCTTTTTTTAAGCCAAGTCATGTAGTGAGTAACTATGGACAAAATGCACCATTGTTATCACAATGGTACATAAATGCAAGTTGTTGTATGAATATGTTATTACAGATGAAGGGGATCAACACAACAAAATCAGACTTGAGGGAAAAATAAATTGTGTTTTAAGCTGTGAAAATTATTCAATAGTAAACAATAATTCTCAGCATGTAAATGAATTTTGAAGAAAAATAAGTCAAACCAAGTAACACACCAACTACAAAGTAGTAAATATATTACAAAATGCAGGCCAACTGTAGTGAGAAAAATGCTGAGATCTGTTGTCACTTTGTTGGTATTTATCAGGTATGTTTCTGTAATAGTTTGTGAATATCCACTTCCACAGAGGTGTACCAGTATCTTCAGCAACACTGCGCCTTCGTCAAGGATTGAGAGGCCATATAAAATATCAAACCAGCAAAACTACAATACCTAACAGATCATTTTTAATGGTAGAATATATAAGAACATAAGAAATAGGAACAGGAGCAGGCCATTTGGCCCCTCGAGCCTGCTCCACCATTTAATAAGATCATGGCTGATCTGATCATGGACTCAGTTCCATTTCCCTGCCCACTCCCCATAACCCTTTATTGCTCAAAAATCTGTTTATCTCCGCTTTAAATATATTCAATGACCCAGCCTCCACAGCTCTCTGGGGCAGAGAATTCCAGATTTACAATCTTCTGCAAGAAGAAATTCCTCCTCATCTCAGTTTTGAATGGGCGGCCCCTTATTCTAAGACTATGTCCTCTAGTTTTAGTTTCCTCGAGTGGAAATATCTTCTCTGCATCTACCTTGTCGAGCCCCCTCTTTATCTTATCTGTTTCAATAAGATCACTTCTCATTCTTCTGAACTCCAATGAGTATACTCATCTCCGGAATCAACCTAGTGAACCTTGTCTGAACAGCCTCCAATGCAAGTATATCCTTCCTTAAATAAAGAGACTAAAACTGTATGGAGTACTCTCGATATGGCATCACCAATACGCTGTACAGTTGTAGCAGGACATATCTGCTTTTATACTCTACCCCCCTTGCAATAAAGGCCAACATTCCATTTGCCTTCCTGATTACTTGCTGCACCTACATACTAACATTTTGCATTTCATCCCTTAAAATAACTGCTCAATCATACTTACAGTAATTCTGGAAGTGTCAATGTAGCTCTTATTGAAGTGTTTTAAAGCAGTTTGCGCTTCCTCTTCTGTTTTGAAGCCAACAAATCCAAATTTTCGAAATTTTCCATCCTTGGTGAACTTTAATATACAGTCTGTTAATGTTCCAAAGGCACCAAATAAAGTTTTAAAACGTTCGTCTTTCATCTGGAAAATGGAAAAGTATACATAAACAACCAGAATTCAAGTTAAGGCGTACCCGTTAAGGCATACTGATACTCCAGTCAGACATTATTTTATACAGAAACCATACACAGTATTAAACAGGCACAATGTTTTGCTCAAGAACAATCTTGGGTATTAAAATATTAGTCCAGAATAGAAATAATGATCAGATTATTATATTACTATTGTTTATACATGAAACCACACTTTAGAAGCTTTTAGCAACCAGTGGAACAGGGATGTCGATGGGATTCTGCTCTGAAGTCCACAAAAACATAACCATGTCCAGCAATAGCTCCAAGAAAGAAATCAACAATAGAATATACAGATAAAAATTAATTATAAGATTGATTTCAATAAGTGTAGCAACATTTTTACACCAACGAGCTATGGCACAATATAGTAAAATGTTTGCTCACAGTCACAATTACCCATTGGGCAAGTTCTCGATCTTATTTGGCTCCCCACAAGCTTCACTCCAACTACAGACACCACCAATTTACACACGTTGTTGAGTTATAACATAACAACGGACTAGCAGCACTAGGGCCACACAGGAAGACGCACTTGTTCCTTCAACACAGCAAGTCGTGGAGAGCAAGCTTAGGGTGCTATAACATGGGAGTACAGCAGTTCTTAACTTCAAGAATTGTTTTAACTCTGCAAAGTACACACAGTATATTTAATTCCTTACAGTAGATCTAAAAATGTTTTTTCTTCAGTTTTAGAATACACTAAGATGTGCAAGAAATGTGAAATGATGTAATTTATATTCAACTCCATTAAAAAGACTTCCATTTAAAAACACCTTTCACAACCACCGGACATCCCAAAGCACTTTACAGCTAAGGGTAATTTTTTTTTTGAAACGTAGTCACTGTTGTAATGTAGGAAACACGGCAGCCAATTTGCGCACAGCAAGCTCCCACAAACAGCAATGTGATGACGACCAGATAATTCGTTTTAGTGATGTTGATTGAGGGATAAATATTGACCAGGGCACTGGGGAGAACCCCCCCCTGCTTGAAATAGGGCCACGAGAGCTTTTACGTCTACCCAAGGGGGAAGACGGGGCCTCGGTTTAACATCAACATGACAAAAACAGTTTATCTGGTCATTATCACATTGCTATGTGTGGGAGCTTGCTGTGCGCAACTTGGTTGCCACATTTCCCACATTGCAACAGTGACTACACTCCAAAAGTACTTCATTGGCTTTAAAGCGCTTCGAGACGTCCGGTGGGTGTGAAAGGAGCTATATAAATGCAAGTCTTTCTCTCCTCATCCTAAAGACGGCACCTCCGACAGTGCAGCACTCCCTCCGCACTGGCGTGTCAGCCGAGATTTTTGTGCGCATGTGTCTGGAATGGGACTTGAAGCCACAACCTTCTGCCACTGGCTGACACTGAGCTGTAAAACCTGCAGGGCTGGGCAGCTGGGCTCGGACCCTCCGTGATCCTGCTCTCAGTGTTTGCCCATCGCCCGGCAGACCACCTGCTGCAAGTCCCCATCACTGCGCTCCCCCGGCCCGAGCCCGCGGCTGGCATGACCTACCCCGCTTGGGAGGTTTTTCACAATGAGCCGGGACATGGCGCTCGCCGCGTCTCCAGCCTCTCGCCAACGGTCCAAAAGCGCCGCGAGCCGCCACCGGCCAGTCTCTGCGCACGCGAGTTCCGCCTCCCACAACCCCCCGCGGGTGGCCGTACGGCAAGCTGCGAAGGGCAGTGCCGCGCAGCGCCGTACCAACCTCACTTCAAAATGTCCTCTCAGCAGTCTTTGGCAATGTCTCTTCAGGCCAGAATATTAGCCTGCATTTCAGTCGTGCCCCTGCTGACTAGATCCTCTGCACGCTATAAGCATTCATCAAATTAAATCAAGGCATATCACTAACTTCCACTTGTAAACCCCACTCTACAAAAAGGTTATGCTTCATAAAAAGCAAAAAAATTCTTAAAATTTCCTCCAATTCATTCAATCGTGAATAGCTCATAAAATGATTACGTTCTTGTACTATTCAATTTTAGAGTACAACTGCAGAAAACTAAGAACCATGCAACAATTATTCTGATCAAAATGAATTTTTACACTGCACACAAGGTACTGTATGCGGATGCTTTTAAACTCCTAATAGAATATCCACTATATATGTAATATTTTCACAAGTCACATGCAATATGCAAGGGGGAGGGAGAGGATTAATTCCTCACTTGTATTCCATCCCCCTTGAGATAAAAGCCATTCCATGAGCCATTTTGTATTACTTTTTATGCACTAGAATTTATTGATTTGTATACATGGACACCTGATTCTCTTTGCTTCTCCACAGCTCCTAGTCTCTCAACTTTGCAAGTTTTTTTTCAGAATCCTTTTTTGCACCTCTTACTACTTTCTTTGTGTCGTTTTGTTGCTTTTTATAGTTATCCCAGTCTGATAGCTTGGTACTGTCTCTTACCTCATTTGTTGACCATGGTTGTTTAACTACACAAGTGGAGCTTTTGCCTCTTAAGTATATGTATTGGTTTTGTCTCTTACCAAAAACTTTTTGAACACTTCCCCCTATTGCAGGTTAACCCATTAACATACTTTCATTTAAAACCTTGGCTTGTGATTCTCCCTTCTCCTTTTCAAACCTGTTAATAAATGGTCATCATTTGCAAAATGTTCCCTTACCGTCAGATTGGTAACTAATTCTGCTTTGTTACTCATCACTAAATCTAATATGGCCTGTTCCCTTGTTGATTCTAAAACATACTGTTCTAGAAAACTGTCCCACATATGTTCAAGAAATTAATTGCCTTTACTGCTTGAGCTGTTATGCTTCTCCCTGTCTAAATAAAAATTTAAATCTCCAATCATAACCCCATTGTCTTTGCTACATGCTTCACTGATCTCTGGGTATTTTCACCCACTACATCACCACTATCAGGAGGTCTGTAGGCAGCTCCTACTGGAGTCTTGCATCCTTTATTGTCCCTTAACTCTACCCATAGTGTTTCCACTGCCTGACTACTCTTACTGAGGGGAGAGATACAAGTTGAAGAGGGAAAAGGAGGCTGAATAGAAGCAGTGTGAAGGGGAGAGAAGAGTGGACAGGAGGGTGCATGCAAAAAAAGATACACCCAAAACAGTTCGTTTTTCCATGAGACACCTTCTAACACAATGATTCTTAGTGCTCAAATAAAATAAATGCAGGAAATTCAGAACCATCTACAAGAAAAACAACCCTTAGAGTAAAACTAATATTTTTTGTTTGTCCAATGTGTAAATTATTTTATTGGGAACCCAAGAAATTGTTCCACTGTAGATCCATTTGGAAAGTACCAGCTTATTTGATCAGACAATGCTGCCCTACACACAGGCTAATTAGTAAATGTTAAGTGCGAGTAAATGTCAAGCGTCATTAATTTCTGGTAACAGACAAAACATTACTCTCGACAATTATTATGTCAATTTGTTCATGTTATTTCCAGTTTCTATGGTAACTTATCTATCCTTGCAAATAAGTATTGAATGTCCACATAATGGAGAATTGTGTGTATTACCTGCATAAAATGAAACAAGGTTAAGTTTAAATATTACATTTGTACACATTCACAGAATTCCTTGTTTTCCATAAGATTACTATTTCAATGGCCATAATGTAATATGTTTTAATAGATTATCAGTTATGAATTGCAAAAAGAAAGAAAATAAGCTGTTTTCTGGTGTAGACA